>NW_027438180.1:0-16136 GCF_965140245.1 Athene noctua
GACGAGAACCGCTTTTGCCCTGCGTAGCGTTCCGGGCAGCGGGTAGAACCAGGCAGAGAATTCCCGGCTAGCAGCTTCCCTGTGGCGGGGAAGTGCAAACGTACACGTTTTCGGCCGAAAACGCGTTTTCCGGCCAAAACGCACACCACGGCTCTTTCTGAGAAAAAGCAAGCACGGAGGACGAGAACCGCTTTTGCCCTGCGTAGCGTTCCGGGCAGCGGGTAGAACCAGGCAGAGAATTCCCGGCTAGCAGCTTCCCTGTGGCGGGGAAGTGCAAACGTACACGTTTTCGGCCGAAAACGCGTTTTCCGGCCAAAACGCACACCACGGCTCTTTCTGAGAAAAAGCAAGCACGGAGGACGAGAACCGCTTTTGCCCTGCGTAGCGTTCCGGGCAGCGGGTAGAACCAGGCAGAGAATTCCCGGCTAGCAGCTTCCCTGTGGCGGGGAAGTGCAAACGTACACGTTTTCGGCCGAAAACGCGTTTTCCGGCGAAAACGCACACCACGGCTCTTTCTGAGAAAAAGCAAGCACGGAGGACGAGAACCGCTTTTGCCCTGCGTAGCGTTCCGGGCAGCGGGTAGAACCAGGCAGAGAATTCCCGGCTAGCAGCTTCCCTGTGGCGGGGAAGTGCAAACGTACACGTTTTCGGCCGAAAACGCGTTTTCCGGCCAAAACGCACACCACGGCTCTTTCTGAGAAAAAGCAAGCACGGAGGACGAGAACCGCTTTTGCCCTGCGTAGCGTTCCGGGCAGCGGGTAGAACCAGGCAGAGAATTCCCGGCTAGCAGCTTCCCTGTGGCGGGGAAGTGCAAACGTACACGTTTTCGGCCGAAAACGCGTTTTCCGGCGAAAACGCACACCACGGCTCTTTCTGAGAAAAGCAAGCACGGAGGACGAGAACCGCTTTTGCCCTGCGTAGCGTTCCGGGCAGCGGGTAGAACCAGGCAGAGAATTCCCGGCTAGCAGCTTCCCTGTGGCGGGGAAGTGCAAACGTACACGTTTTCGGCCGAAAACGCGTTTTCCGGCGAAAACGCACACCACGGCTCTTTCTGAGAAAAAGCAAGCACGGAGGACGAGAACCGCTTTTGCCCTGCGTAGCGTTCCGGGCAGCGGGTAGAACCAGGCAGAGAATTCCCGGCTAGCAGCTTCCCTGTGGCGGGGAAGTGCAAACGTACACGTTTTCGGCCGAAAACGCGTTTTCCGGCGAAAACGCACACCACGGCTCTTTCTGAGAAAAAGCAAGCACGGAGGACGAGAACCGCTTTTGCCCTGCGTAGCGTTCCGGGCAGCGGGTAGAACCAGGCAGAGAATTCCCGGCTAGCAGCTTCCCTGTGGCGGGGAAGTGCAAACGTACACGTTTTCGGCCGAAAACGCGTTTTCCGGCGAAATCGCACACCACGGCTCTTTCTGAGAAAAAGCAAGCACGGAGGACGAGAACCGCTTTTGCCCTGCGTAGCGTTCCGGGCAGCGGGTAGAACCAGGCAGAGAATTCCCGGCTAGCAGCTTCCCTGTGGCGGGGAAGTGCAAACGTACACGTTTTCGGCCGAAAACGCGTTTTCCGGCGAAAACGCACACCACGGCTCTTTCTGAGAAAAAGCAAGCACGGAGGACGAGAACCGCTTTTGCCCTGCGTAGCGTTCCGGGCAGCGGGTAGAACCAGGCAGAGAATTCCCGGCTAGCAGCTTCCCTGTGGCGGGGAAGTGCAAACGTACACGTTTTCGGCCGAAAACGCGTTTTCCGGCGAAATCGCACACCACGGCTCTTTCTGAGAAAAAGCAAGCACGGAGGACGAGAACCGCTTTTGCCCTGCGTAGCGTTCCGGGCAGCGGGTAGAACCAGGCAGAGAATTCCCGGCTAGCAGCTTCCCTGTGGCGGGGAAGTGCAAACGTACACGTTTTCGGCCGAAAACGCGTTTTCCGGCCAAAACGCACACCACGGCTGTTTCTGAGAAAAAGCAAGCACGGAGGACGAGAACCGCTTTTGCCCTGCGTAGCGTTCCGGGCAGCGGGTAGAACCAGGCAGAGAATTCCCGGCTAGCAGCTTCCCTGTGGCGGGGAAGTGCAAACGTACACGTTTTCGGCCGAAAACGCGTTTTCCGGCCAAAACGCACACCACGGCTCTTTCTGAGAAAAAGCAAGCACGGAGGACGAGAACCGCTTTTGCCCTGCGTAGCGTTCCGGGCAGCGGGTAGAACCAGGCAGAGAATTCCCGGCTAGCAGCTTCCCTGTGGCGGGGAAGTGCAAACGTACACGTTTTCGGCCGAAAACGCGTTTTCCGGCGAAAACGCACACCACGGCTCTTTCTGAGAAAAAGCAAGCACGGAGGACGAGAACCGCTTTTGCCCTGCGTAGCGTTCCGGGCAGCGGGTAGAACCAGGCAGAGAATTCCCGGCTAGCAGCTTCCCTGTGGCGGGGAAGTGCAAACGTACACGTTTTCGGCCGAAAACGCGTTTTCCGGCGAAAACGCACACCACGGCTCTTTCTGAGAAAAAGCAAGCACGGAGGACGAGAACCGCTTTTGCCCTGCGTAGCGTTCCGGGCAGCGGGTAGAACCAGGCAGAGAATTCCCGGCTAGCAGCTTCCCTGTGGCGGGGAAGTGCAAACGTACACGTTTTCGGCCGAAAACGCGTTTTCCGGCGAAAACGCACACCACGGCTCTTTCTGAGAAAAAGCAAGCACGGAGGACGAGAACCGCTTTTGCCCTGCGTAGCGTTCCGGGCAGCGGGTAGAACCAGGCAGAGAATTCCCGGCTAGCAGCTTCCCTGTGGCGGGGAAGTGCAAACGTACACGTTTTCGGCCGAAAACGCGTTTTCCGGCGAAAACGCACACCACGGCTCTTTCTGAGAAAAAGCAAGCACGGAGGACGAGAACCGCTTTTGCCCTGCGTAGCGTTCCGGGCAGCGGGTAGAACCAGGCAGAGAATTCCCGGCTAGCAGCTTCCCTGTGGCGGGGAAGTGCAAACGTACACGTTTTCGGCCGAAAACGCGTTTTCCGGCGAAAACGCACACCACGGCTCTTTCTGAGAAAAAGCAAGCACGGAGGACGAGAACCGCTTTTGCCCTGCGTAGCGTTCCGGGCAGCGGGTAGAACCAGGCAGAGAATTCCCGGCTAGCAGCTTCCCTGTGGCGGGGAAGTGCAAACGTACACGTTTTCGGCCGAAAACGCGTTTTCCGGCGAAAACGCACACCACGGCTGTTTCTGAGAAAAAGCAAGCACGGAGGACGAGAACCGCTTTTGCCCTGCGTAGCGTTCCGGGCAGCGGGTAGAACCAGGCAGAGAATTCCCGGCTAGCAGCTTCCCTGTGGCGGGGAAGTGCAAACGTACACGTTTTCGGCCGAAAACGCGTTTTCCGGCGAAAACGCACACCACGGCTCTTTCTGAGAAAAAGCAAGCACGGAGGACGAGAACCGCTTTTGCCCTGCGTAGCGTTCCGGGCAGCGGGTAGAACCAGGCAGAGAATTCCCGGCTAGCAGCTTCCCTGTGGCGGGGAAGTGCAAACGTACACGTTTTCGGCCGAAAACGCGTTTTCCGGCGAAAACGCACACCACGGCTCTTTCTGAGAAAAAGCAAGCACGGAGGACGAGAACCGCTTTTGCCCTGCGTAGCGTTCCGGGCAGCGGGTAGAACCAGGCAGAGAATTCCCGGCTAGCAGCTTCCCTGTGGCGGGGAAGTGCAAACGTACACGTTTTCGGCCGAAAACGCGTTTTCCGGCGAAAACGCACACCACGGCTCTTTCTGAGAAAAAGCAAGCACGGAGGACGAGAACCGCTTTTGCCCTGCGTAGCGTTCCGGGCAGCGGGTAGAACCAGGCAGAGAATTCCCGGCTAGCAGCTTCCCTGTGGCGGGGAAGTGCAAACGTACACGTTTTCGGCCGAAAACGCGTTTTCCGGCGAAAACGCACACCACGGCTCTTTCTGAGAAAAAGCAAGCACGGAGGACGAGAACCGCTTTTGCCCTGCGTAGCGTTCCGGGCAGCGGGTAGAACCAGGCAGAGAATTCCCGGCTAGCAGCTTCCCTGTGGCGGGGAAGTGCAAACGTACACGTTTTCGGCCGAAAACGCGTTTTCCGGCGAAAACGCACACCACGGCTCTTTCTGAGAAAAAGCAAGCACGGAGGACGAGAACCGCTTTTGCCCTGCGTAGCGTTCCGGGCAGCGGGTAGAACCAGGCAGAGAATTCCCGGCTAGCAGCTTCCCTGTGGCGGGGAAGTGCAAACGTACACGTTTTCGGCCGAAAACGCGTTTTCCGGCGAAAACGCACACCACGGCTCTTTCTGAGAAAAAGCAAGCACGGAGGACGAGAACCGCTTTTGCCCTGCGTAGCGTTCCGGGCAGCGGGTAGAACCAGGCAGAGAATTCCCGGCTAGCAGCTTCCCTGTGGCGGGGAAGTGCAAACGTACACGTTTTCGGCCGAAAACGCGTTTTCCGGCGAAAACGCACACCACGGCTCTTTCTGAGAAAAAGCAAGCACGGAGGACGAGAACCGCTTTTGCCCTGCGTAGCGTTCCGGGCAGCGGGTAGAACCAGGCAGAGAATTCCCGGCTAGCAGCTTCCCTGTGGCGGGGAAGTGCAAACGTACACGTTTTCGGCCGAAAACGCGTTTTCCGGCGAAAACGCACACCACGGCTCTTTCTGAGAAAAAGCAAGCACGGAGGACGAGAACCGCTTTTGCCCTGCGTAGCGTTCCGGGCAGCGGGTAGAACCAGGCAGAGAATTCCCGGCTAGCAGCTTCCCTGTGGCGGGGAAGTGCAAACGTACACGTTTTCGGCCGAAAACGCGTTTTCCGGCGAAAACGCACACCACGGCTCTTTCTGAGAAAAAGCAAGCACGGAGGACGAGAACCGCTTTTGCCCTGCGTAGCGTTCCGGGCAGCGGGTAGAACCAGGCAGAGAATTCCCGGCTAGCAGCTTCCCTGTGGCGGGGAAGTGCAAACGTACACGTTTTCGGCCGAAAACGCGTTTTCCGGCGAAAACGCACACCACGGCTCTTTCTGAGAAAAAGCAAGCACGGAGGACGAGAACCGCTTTTGCCCTGCGTAGCGTTCCGGGCAGCGGGTAGAACCAGGCAGAGAATTCCCGGCTAGCAGCTTCCCTGTGGCGGGGAAGTGCAAACGTACACGTTTTCGGCCGAAAACGCGTTTTCCGGCGAAAACGCACACCACGGCTCTTTCTGAGAAAAAGCAAGCACGGAGGACGAGAACCGCTTTTGCCCTGCGTAGCGTTCCGGGCAGCGGGTAGAACCAGGCAGAGAATTCCCGGCTAGCAGCTTCCCTGTGGCGGGGAAGTGCAAACGTACACGTTTTCGGCCGAAAACGCGTTTTCCGGCGAAAACGCACACCACGGCTCTTTCTGAGAAAAAGCAAGCACGGAGGACGAGAACCGCTTTTGCCCTGCGTAGCGTTCCGGGCAGCGGGTAGAACCAGGCAGAGAATTCCCGGCTAGCAGCTTCCCTGTGGCGGGGAAGTGCAAACGTACACGTTTTCGGCCGAAAACGCGTTTTCCGGCGAAAACGCACACCACGGCTCTTTCTGAGAAAAAGCAAGCACGGAGGACGAGAACCGCTTTTGCCCTGCGTAGCGTTCCGGGCAGCGGGTAGAACCAGGCAGAGAATTCCCGGCTAGCAGCTTCCCTGTGGCGGGGAAGTGCAAACGTACACGTTTTCGGCCGAAAACGCGTTTTCCGGCGAAAACGCACACCACGGCTCTTTCTGAGAAAAAGCAAGCACGGAGGACGAGAACCGCTTTTGCCCTGCGTAGCGTTCCGGGCAGCGGGTAGAACCAGGCAGAGAATTCCCGGCTAGCAGCTTCCCTGTGGCGGGGAAGTGCAAACGTACACGTTTTCGGCCGAAAACGCGTTTTCCGGCGAAAACGCACACCACGGCTCTTTCTGAGAAAAAGCAAGCACGGAGGACGAGAACCGCTTTTGCCCTGCGTAGCGTTCCGGGCAGCGGGTAGAACCAGGCAGAGAATTCCCGGCTAGCAGCTTCCCTGTGGCGGGGAAGTGCAAACGTACACGTTTTCGGCCGAAAACGCGTTTTCCGGCGAAAACGCACACCACGGCTCTTTCTGAGAAAAAGCAAGCACGGAGGACGAGAACCGCTTTTGCCCTGCGTAGCGTTCCGGGCAGCGGGTAGAACCAGGCAGAGAATTCCCGGCTAGCAGCTTCCCTGTGGCGGGGAAGTGCAAACGTACACGTTTTCGGCCGAAAACGCGTTTTCCGGCGAAAACGCACACCACGGCTCTTTCTGAGAAAAAGCAAGCACGGAGGACGAGAACCGCTTTTGCCCTGCGTAGCGTTCCGGGCAGCGGGTAGAACCAGGCAGAGAATTCCCGGCTAGCAGCTTCCCTGTGGCGGGGAAGTGCAAACGTACACGTTTTCGGCCGAAAACGCGTTTTCCGGCGAAAACGCACACCACGGCTCTTTCTGAGAAAAAGCAAGCACGGAGGACGAGAACCGCTTTTGCCCTGCGTAGCGTTCCGGGCAGCGGGTAGAACCAGGCAGAGAATTCCCGGCTAGCAGCTTCCCTGTGGCGGGGAAGTGCAAACGTACACGTTTTCGGCCGAAAACGCGTTTTCCGGCGAAAACGCACACCACGGCTCTTTCTGAGAAAAAGCAAGCACGGAGGACGAGAACCGCTTTTGCCCTGCGTAGCGTTCCGGGCAGCGGGTAGAACCAGGCAGAGAATTCCCGGCTAGCAGCTTCCCTGTGGCGGGGAAGTGCAAACGTACACGTTTTCGGCCGAAAACGCGTTTTCCGGCGAAAACGCACACCACGGCTCTTTCTGAGAAAAAGCAAGCACGGAGGACGAGAACCGCTTTTGCCCTGCGTAGCGTTCCGGGCAGCGGGTAGAACCAGGCAGAGAATTCCCGGCTAGCAGCTTCCCTGTGGCGGGGAAGTGCAAACGTACACGTTTTCGGCCGAAAACGCGTTTTCCGGCGAAAACGCACACCACGGCTCTTTCTGAGAAAAAGCAAGCACGGAGGACGAGAACCGCTTTTGCCCTGCGTAGCGTTCCGGGCAGCGGGTAGAACCAGGCAGAGAATTCCCGGCTAGCAGCTTCCCTGTGGCGGGGAAGTGCAAACGTACACGTTTTCGGCCGAAAACGCGTTTTCCGGCGAAAACGCACACCACGGCTCTTTCTGAGAAAAAGCAAGCACGGAGGACGAGAACCGCTTTTGCCCTGCGTAGCGTTCCGGGCAGCGGGTAGAACCAGGCAGAGAATTCCCGGCTAGCAGCTTCCCTGTGGCGGGGAAGTGCAAACGTACACGTTTTCGGCCGAAAACGCGTTTTCCGGCGAAAACGCACACCACGGCTCTTTCTGAGAAAAAGCAAGCACGGAGGACGAGAACCGCTTTTGCCCTGCGTAGCGTTCCGGGCAGCGGGTAGAACCAGGCAGAGAATTCCCGGCTAGCAGCTTCCCTGTGGCGGGGAAGTGCAAACGTACACGTTTTCGGCCGAAAACGCGTTTTCCGGCGAAAACGCACACCACGGCTCTTTCTGAGAAAAAGCAAGCACGGAGGACGAGAACCGCTTTTGCCCTGCGTAGCGTTCCGGGCAGCGGGTAGAACCAGGCAGAGAATTCCCGGCTAGCAGCTTCCCTGTGGCGGGGAAGTGCAAACGTACACGTTTTCGGCCGAAAACGCGTTTTCCGGCGAAAACGCACACCACGGCTCTTTCTGAGAAAAAGCAAGCACGGAGGACGAGAACCGCTTTTGCCCTGCGTAGCGTTCCGGGCAGCGGGTAGAACCAGGCAGAGAATTCCCGGCTAGCAGCTTCCCTGTGGCGGGGAAGTGCAAACGTACACGTTTTCGGCCGAAAACGCGTTTTCCGGCGAAAACGCACACCACGGCTCTTTCTGAGAAAAAGCAAGCACGGAGGACGAGAACCGCTTTTGCCCTGCGTAGCGTTCCGGGCAGCGGGTAGAACCAGGCAGAGAATTCCCGGCTAGCAGCTTCCCTGTGGCGGGGAAGTGCAAACGTACACGTTTTCGGCCGAAAACGCGTTTTCCGGCGAAAACGCACACCACGGCTCTTTCTGAGAAAAAGCAAGCACGGAGGACGAGAACCGCTTTTGCCCTGCGTAGCGTTCCGGGCAGCGGGTAGAACCAGGCAGAGAATTCCCGGCTAGCAGCTTCCCTGTGGCGGGGAAGTGCAAACGTACACGTTTTCGGCCGAAAACGCGTTTTCCGGCGAAAACGCACACCACGGCTCTTTCTGAGAAAAAGCAAGCACGGAGGACGAGAACCGCTTTTGCCCTGCGTAGCGTTCCGGGCAGCGGGTAGAACCAGGCAGAGAATTCCCGGCTAGCAGCTTCCCTGTGGCGGGGAAGTGCAAACGTACACGTTTTCGGCCGAAAACGCGTTTTCCGGCGAAAACGCACACCACGGCTCTTTCTGAGAAAAAGCAAGCACGGAGGACGAGAACCGCTTTTGCCCTGCGTAGCGTTCCGGGCAGCGGGTAGAACCAGGCAGAGAATTCCCGGCTAGCAGCTTCCCTGTGGCGGGGAAGTGCAAACGTACACGTTTTCGGCCGAAAACGCGTTTTCCGGCGAAAACGCACACCACGGCTCTTTCTGAGAAAAAGCAAGCACGGAGGACGAGAACCGCTTTTGCCCTGCGTAGCGTTCCGGGCAGCGGGTAGAACCAGGCAGAGAATTCCCGGCTAGCAGCTTCCCTGTGGCGGGGAAGTGCAAACGTACACGTTTTCGGCCGAAAACGCGTTTTCCGGCGAAAACGCACACCACGGCTCTTTCTGAGAAAAAGCAAGCACGGAGGACGAGAACCGCTTTTGCCCTGCGTAGCGTTCCGGGCAGCGGGTAGAACCAGGCAGAGAATTCCCGGCTAGCAGCTTCCCTGTGGCGGGGAAGTGCAAACGTACACGTTTTCGGCCGAAAACGCGTTTTCCGGCGAAAACGCACACCACGGCTCTTTCTGAGAAAAAGCAAGCACGGAGGACGAGAACCGCTTTTGCCCTGCGTAGCGTTCCGGGCAGCGGGTAGAACCAGGCAGAGAATTCCCGGCTAGCAGCTTCCCTGTGGCGGGGAAGTGCAAACGTACACGTTTTCGGCCGAAAACGCGTTTTCCGGCGAAAACGCACACCACGGCTCTTTCTGAGAAAAAGCAAGCACGGAGGACGAGAACCGCTTTTGCCCTGCGTAGCGTTCCGGGCAGCGGGTAGAACCAGGCAGAGAATTCCCGGCTAGCAGCTTCCCTGTGGCGGGGAAGTGCAAACGTACACGTTTTCGGCCGAAAACGCGTTTTCCGGCGAAAACGCACACCACGGCTCTTTCTGAGAAAAAGCAAGCACGGAGGACGAGAACCGCTTTTGCCCTGCGTAGCGTTCCGGGCAGCGGGTAGAACCAGGCAGAGAATTCCCGGCTAGCAGCTTCCCTGTGGCGGGGAAGTGCAAACGTACACGTTTTCGGCCGAAAACGCGTTTTCCGGCGAAAACGCACACCACGGCTCTTTCTGAGAAAAAGCAAGCACGGAGGACGAGAACCGCTTTTGCCCTGCGTAGCGTTCCGGGCAGCGGGTAGAACCAGGCAGAGAATTCCCGGCTAGCAGCTTCCCTGTGGCGGGGAAGTGCAAACGTACACGTTTTCGGCCGAAAACGCGTTTTCCGGCGAAAACGCACACCACGGCTCTTTCTGAGAAAAAGCAAGCACGGAGGACGAGAACCGCTTTTGCCCTGCGTAGCGTTCCGGGCAGCGGGTAGAACCAGGCAGAGAATTCCCGGCTAGCAGCTTCCCTGTGGCGGGGAAGTGCAAACGTACACGTTTTCGGCCGAAAACGCGTTTTCCGGCGAAAACGCACACCACGGCTCTTTCTGAGAAAAAGCAAGCACGGAGGACGAGAACCGCTTTTGCCCTGCGTAGCGTTCCGGGCAGCGGGTAGAACCAGGCAGAGAATTCCCGGCTAGCAGCTTCCCTGTGGCGGGGAAGTGCAAACGTACACGTTTTCGGCCGAAAACGCGTTTTCCGGCGAAAACGCACACCACGGCTCTTTCTGAGAAAAAGCAAGCACGGAGGACGAGAACCGCTTTTGCCCTGCGTAGCGTTCCGGGCAGCGGGTAGAACCAGGCAGAGAATTCCCGGCTAGCAGCTTCCCTGTGGCGGGGAAGTGCAAACGTACACGTTTTCGGCCGAAAACGCGTTTTCCGGCGAAAACGCACACCACGGCTCTTTCTGAGAAAAAGCAAGCACGGAGGACGAGAACCGCTTTTGCCCTGCGTAGCGTTCCGGGCAGCGGGTAGAACCAGGCAGAGAATTCCCGGCTAGCAGCTTCCCTGTGGCGGGGAAGTGCAAACGTACACGTTTTCGGCCGAAAACGCGTTTTCCGGCGAAAACGCACACCACGGCTCTTTCTGAGAAAAAGCAAGCACGGAGGACGAGAACCGCTTTTGCCCTGCGTAGCGTTCCGGGCAGCGGGTAGAACCAGGCAGAGAATTCCCGGCTAGCAGCTTCCCTGTGGCGGGGAAGTGCAAACGTACACGTTTTCGGCCGAAAACGCGTTTTCCGGCGAAAACGCACACCACGGCTCTTTCTGAGAAAAAGCAAGCACGGAGGACGAGAACCGCTTTTGCCCTGCGTAGCGTTCCGGGCAGCGGGTAGAACCAGGCAGAGAATTCCCGGCTAGCAGCTTCCCTGTGGCGGGGAAGTGCAAACGTACACGTTTTCGGCCGAAAACGCGTTTTCCGGCGAAAACGCACACCACGGCTCTTTCTGAGAAAAAGCAAGCACGGAGGACGAGAACCGCTTTTGCCCTGCGTAGCGTTCCGGGCAGCGGGTAGAACCAGGCAGAGAATTCCCGGCTAGCAGCTTCCCTGTGGCGGGGAAGTGCAAACGTACACGTTTTCGGCCGAAAACGCGTTTTCCGGCGAAAACGCACACCACGGCTCTTTCTGAGAAAAAGCAAGCACGGAGGACGAGAACCGCTTTTGCCCTGCGTAGCGTTCCGGGCAGCGGGTAGAACCAGGCAGAGAATTCCCGGCTAGCAGCTTCCCTGTGGCGGGGAAGTGCAAACGTACACGTTTTCGGCCGAAAACGCGTTTTCCGGCGAAAACGCACACCACGGCTCTTTCTGAGAAAAAGCAAGCACGGAGGACGAGAACCGCTTTTGCCCTGCGTAGCGTTCCGGGCAGCGGGTAGAACCAGGCAGAGAATTCCCGGCTAGCAGCTTCCCTGTGGCGGGGAAGTGCAAACGTACACGTTTTCGGCCGAAAACGCGTTTTCCGGCGAAAACGCACACCACGGCTCTTTCTGAGAAAAAGCAAGCACGGAGGACGAGAACCGCTTTTGCCCTGCGTAGCGTTCCGGGCAGCGGGTAGAACCAGGCAGAGAATTCCCGGCTAGCAGCTTCCCTGTGGCGGGGAAGTGCAAACGTACACGTTTTCGGCCGAAAACGCGTTTTCCGGCGAAAACGCACACCACGGCTCTTTCTGAGAAAAAGCAAGCACGGAGGACGAGAACCGCTTTTGCCCTGCGTAGCGTTCCGGGCAGCGGGTAGAACCAGGCAGAGAATTCCCGGCTAGCAGCTTCCCTGTGGCGGGGAAGTGCAAACGTACACGTTTTCGGCCGAAAACGCGTTTTCCGGCGAAAACGCACACCACGGCTCTTTCTGAGAAAAAGCAAGCACGGAGGACGAGAACCGCTTTTGCCCTGCGTAGCGTTCCGGGCAGCGGGTAGAACCAGGCAGAGAATTCCCGGCTAGCAGCTTCCCTGTGGCGGGGAAGTGCAAACGTACACGTTTTCGGCCGAAAACGCGTTTTCCGGCGAAAACGCACACCACGGCTCTTTCTGAGAAAAAGCAAGCACGGAGGACGAGAACCGCTTTTGCCCTGCGTAGCGTTCCGGGCAGCGGGTAGAACCAGGCAGAGAATTCCCGGCTAGCAGCTTCCCTGTGGCGGGGAAGTGCAAACGTACACGTTTTCGGCCGAAAACGCGTTTTCCGGCGAAAACGCACACCACGGCTCTTTCTGAGAAAAAGCAAGCACGGAGGACGAGAACCGCTTTTGCCCTGCGTAGCGTTCCGGGCAGCGGGTAGAACCAGGCAGAGAATTCCCGGCTAGCAGCTTCCCTGTGGCGGGGAAGTGCAAACGTACACGTTTTCGGCCGAAAACGCGTTTTCCGGCGAAAACGCACACCACGGCTCTTTCTGAGAAAAAGCAAGCACGGAGGACGAGAACCGCTTTTGCCCTGCGTAGCGTTCCGGGCAGCGGGTAGAACCAGGCAGAGAATTCCCGGCTAGCAGCTTCCCTGTGGCGGGGAAGTGCAAACGTACACGTTTTCGGCCGAAAACGCGTTTTCCGGCGAAAACGCACACCACGGCTCTTTCTGAGAAAAAGCAAGCACGGAGGACGAGAACCGCTTTTGCCCTGCGTAGCGTTCCGGGCAGCGGGTAGAACCAGGCAGAGAATTCCCGGCTAGCAGCTTCCCTGTGGCGGGGAAGTGCAAACGTACACGTTTTCGGCCGAAAACGCGTTTTCCGGCGAAAACGCACACCACGGCTCTTTCTGAGAAAAAGCAAGCACGGAGGACGAGAACCGCTTTTGCCCTGCGTAGCGTTCCGGGCAGCGGGTAGAACCAGGCAGAGAATTCCCGGCTAGCAGCTTCCCTGTGGCGGGGAAGTGCAAACGTACACGTTTTCGGCCGAAAACGCGTTTTCCGGCGAAAACGCACACCACGGCTCTTTCTGAGAAAAAGCAAGCACGGAGGACGAGAACCGCTTTTGCCCTGCGTAGCGTTCCGGGCAGCGGGTAGAACCAGGCAGAGAATTCCCGGCTAGCAGCTTCCCTGTGGCGGGGAAGTGCAAACGTACACGTTTTCGGCCGAAAACGCGTTTTCCGGCGAAAACGCACACCACGGCTCTTTCTGAGAAAAAGCAAGCACGGAGGACGAGAACCGCTTTTGCCCTGCGTAGCGTTCCGGGCAGCGGGTAGAACCAGGCAGAGAATTCCCGGCTAGCAGCTTCCCTGTGGCGGGGAAGTGCAAACGTACACGTTTTCGGCCGAAAACGCGTTTTCCGGCGAAAACGCACACCACGGCTCTTTCTGAGAAAAAGCAAGCACGGAGGACGAGAACCGCTTTTGCCCTGCGTAGCGTTCCGGGCAGCGGGTAGAACCAGGCAGAGAATTCCCGGCTAGCAGCTTCCCTGTGGCGGGGAAGTGCAAACGTACACGTTTTCGGCCGAAAACGCGTTTTCCGGCGAAAACGCACACCACGGCTCTTTCTGAGAAAAAGCAAGCACGGAGGACGAGAACCGCTTTTGCCCTGCGTAGCGTTCCGGGCAGCGGGTAGAACCAGGCAGAGAATTCCCGGCTAGCAGCTTCCCTGTGGCGGGGAAGTGCAAACGTACACGTTTTCGGCCGAAAACGCGTTTTCCGGCGAAAACGCACACCACGGCTCTTTCTGAGAAAAAGCAAGCACGGAGGACGAGAACCGCTTTTGCCCTGCGTAGCGTTCCGGGCAGCGGGTAGAACCAGGCAGAGAATTCCCGGCTAGCAGCTTCCCTGTGGCGGGGAAGTGCAAACGTACACGTTTTCGGCCGAAAACGCGTTTTCCGGCGAAAACGCACACCACGGCTCTTTCTGAGAAAAAGCAAGCACGGAGGACGAGAACCGCTTTTGCCCTGCGTAGCGTTCCGGGCAGCGGGTAGAACCAGGCAGAGAATTCCCGGCTAGCAGCTTCCCTGTGGCGGGGAAGTGCAAACGTACACGTTTTCGGCCGAAAACGCGTTTTCCGGCGAAAACGCACACCACGGCTCTTTCTGAGAAAAAGCAAGCACGGAGGACGAGAACCGCTTTTGCCCTGCGTAGCGTTCCGGGCAGCGGGTAGAACCAGGCAGAGAATTCCCGGCTAGCAGCTTCCCTGTGGCGGGGAAGTGCAAACGTACACGTTTTCGGCCGAAAACGCGTTTTCCGGCGAAAACGCACACCACGGCTCTTTCTGAGAAAAAGCAAGCACGGAGGACGAGAACCGCTTTTGCCCTGCGTAGCGTTCCGGGCAGCGGGTAGAACCAGGCAGAGAATTCCCGGCTAGCAGCTTCCCTGTGGCGGGGAAGTGCAAACGTACACGTTTTCGGCCGAAAACGCGTTTTCCGGCGAAAACGCACACCACGGCTCTTTCTGAGAAAAAGCAAGCACGGAGGACGAGAACCGCTTTTGCCCTGCGTAGCGTTCCGGGCAGCGGGTAGAACCAGGCAGAGAATTCCCGGCTAGCAGCTTCCCTGTGGCGGGGAAGTGCAAACGTACACGTTTTCGGCCGAAAACGCGTTTTCCGGCGAAAACGCACACCACGGCTCTTTCTGAGAAAAAGCAAGCACGGAGGACGAGAACCGCTTTTGCCCTGCGTAGCGTTCCGGGCAGCGGGTAGAACCAGGCAGAGAATTCCCGGCTAGCAGCTTCCCTGTGGCGGGGAAGTGCAAACGTACACGTTTTCGGCCGAAAACGCGTTTTCCGGCGAAAACGCACACCACGGCTCTTTCTGAGAAAAAGCAAGCACGGAGGACGAGAACCGCTTTTGCCCTGCGTAGCGTTCCGGGCAGCGGGTAGAACCAGGCAGAGAATTCCCGGCTAGCAGCTTCCCTGTGGCGGGGAAGTGCAAACGTACACGTTTTCGGCCGAAAACGCGTTTTCCGGCGAAAACGCACACCACGGCTCTTTCTGAGAAAAAGCAAGCACGGAGGACGAGAACCGCTTTTGCCCTGCGTAGCGTTCCGGGCAGCGGGTAGAACCAGGCAGAGAATTCCCGGCTAGCAGCTTCCCTGTGGCGGGGAAGTGCAAACGTACACGTTTTCGGCCGAAAACGCGTTTTCCGGCGAAAACGCACACCACGGCTCTTTCTGAGAAAAAGCAAGCACGGAGGACGAGAACCGCTTTTGCCCTGCGTAGCGTTCCGGGCAGCGGGTAGAACCAGGCAGAGAATTCCCGGCTAGCAGCTTCCCTGTGGCGGGGAAGTGCAAACGTACACGTTTTCGGCCGAAAACGCGTTTTCCGGCGAAAACGCACACCACGGCTCTTTCTGAGAAAAAGCAAGCACGGAGGACGAGAACCGCTTTTGCCCTGCGTAGCGTTCCGGGCAGCGGGTAGAACCAGGCAGAGAATTCCCGGCTAGCAGCTTCCCTGTGGCGGGGAAGTGCAAACGTACACGTTTTCGGCCGAAAACGCGTTTTCCGGCGAAAACGCACACCACGGCTCTTTCTGAGAAAAAGCAAGCACGGAGGACGAGAACCGCTTTTGCCCTGCGTAGCGTTCCGGGCAGCGGGTAGAACCAGGCAGAGAATTCCCGGCTAGCAGCTTCCCTGTGGCGGGGAAGTGCAAACGTACACGTTTTCGGCCGAAAACGCGTTTTCCGGCGAAAACGCACACCACGGCTCTTTCTGAGAAAAAGCAAGCACGGAGGACGAGAACCGCTTTTGCCCTGCGTAGCGTTCCGGGCAGCGGGTAGAACCAGGCAGAGAATTCCCGGCTAGCAGCTTCCCTGTGGCGGGGAAGTGCAAACGTACACGTTTTCGGCCGAAAACGCGTTTTCCGGCGAAAACGCACACCACGGCTCTTTCTGAGAAAAAGCAAGCACGGAGGACGAGAACCGCTTTTGCCCTGCGTAGCGTTCCGGGCAGCGGGTAGAACCAGGCAGAGAATTCCCGGCTAGCAGCTTCCCTGTGGCGGGGAAGTGCAAACGTACACGTTTTCGGCCGAAAACGCGTTTTCCGGCGAAAACGCACACCACGGCTCTTTCTGAGAAAAAGCAAGCACGGAGGACGAGAACCGCTTTTGCCCTGCGTAGCGTTCCGGGCAGCGGGTAGAACCAGGCAGAGAATTCCCGGCTAGCAGCTTCCCTGTGGCGGGGAAGTGCAAACGTACACGTTTTCGGCCGAAAACGCGTTTTCCGGCGAAAACGCACACCACGGCTCTTTCTGAGAAAAAGCAAGCACGGAGGACGAGAACCGCTTTTGCCCTGCGTAGCGTTCCGGGCAGCGGGTAGAACCAGCTTCCCTGTGGCGGGGAAGTGCAAACGTACACGTTTTCGGCCGAAAACGCGTTTTCCGGCGAAAACGCACACCACGGCTCTTTCTGAGAAAAAGCAAGCACGGAGGACGAGAACCGCTTTTGCCCTGCGTAGCGTTCCGGGCAGCGGGTAGAAC
>NW_027438181.1:0-16013 GCF_965140245.1 Athene noctua
AGCGGGTAGAACCAGGCAGAGAATTCCCGGCTAGCAGCTTCCCAGTGGCGGGGAAGTGCAAGCGTACACGTTTTCGGCCGAAAACGCGTTTTCCGGCGAAAACGCACACCACGGCTCTTTCTGAGAAAAAGCAAGCACGGAGGACGAGAACCGCTTTTGCCCTGCGTAGCGTTCCGGGCAGCGGGTAGAACCAGGCAGAGAATTCCCGGCTAGCAGCTTCCCTGTGGCGGGGAAGTGCAAACGTACACGTTTTCGGCCGAAAACGCGTTTTCCGGCGAAAAGGCACACCACGGCTCTTTCTGAGAAAAAGCAAGCACGGAGGACGAGAACCGCTTTTGCCCTGCGTAGCGTTCCGGGCAGCGGGTAGAACCAGGCAGAGAATTCCCGGCTAGCAGCTTCCCTGTGGCGGGGAAGTGCAAACGTACACGTTTTCGGCCGAAAACGCGTTTTCCGGCGAAAACGCACACCACGGCTCTTTCTGAGAAAAAGCAAGCACGGAGGACGAGAACCGCTTTTGCCCTGCGTAGCGTTCCGGGCAGCGGGTAGAACCAGGCAGAGAATTCCCGGCTAGCAGCTTCCCTGTGGCGGGGAAGTGCAAACGTACACGTTTTCGGCCGAAAACGCGTTTTCCGGCGAAAACGCACACCACGGCTCTTTCTGAGAAAAAGCAAGCACGGAGGACGAGAACCGCTTTTGCCCTGCGTAGCGTTCCGGGCAGCGGGTAGAACCAGGCAGAGAATTCCCGGCTAGCAGCTTCCCTGTGGCGGGGAAGTGCAAACGTACACGTTTTCGGCCGAAAACGCGTTTTCCGGCGAAAACGCACACCACGGCTCTTTCTGAGAAAAAGCAAGCACGGAGGACGAGAACCGCTTTTGCCCTGCGTAGCGTTCCGGGCAGCGGGTAGAACCAGGCAGAGAATTCCCGGCTAGCAGCTTCCCTGTGGCGGGGAAGTGCAAACGTACACGTTTTCGGCCGAAAACGCGTTTTCCGGCAAAAAGGCACACCACGGCTCTTTCTGAGAAAAAGCAAGCACGGAGGACGAGAACCGCTTTTGCCCTGCGTAGCGTTCCGGGCAGCGGGTAGAACCAGGCAGAGAATTCCCGGCTAGCAGCTTCCCTGTGGCGGGGAAGTGCAAACGTACACGTTTTCGGCCGAAAACGCGTTTTCCGGCGAAAACGCACACCACGGCTCTTTCTGAGAAAAAGCAAGCACGGAGGACGAGAACCGCTTTTGCCCTGCGTAGCGTTCCGGGCAGCGGGTAGAACCAGGCAGAGAATTCCCGGCTAGCAGCTTCCCTGTGGCGGGGAAGTGCAAACGTACACGTTTTCGGCCGAAAACGCGTTTTCCGGCGAAAACGCACACCACGGCTCTTTCTGAGAAAAAGCAAGCACGGAGGACGAGAACCGCTTTTGCCCTGCGTAGCGTTCCGGGCAGCGGGTAGAACCAGGCAGAGAATTCCCGGCTAGCAGCTTCCCTGTGGCGGGGAAGTGCAAACGTACACGTTTTCGGCCGAAAACGCGTTTTCCGGCGAAAACGCACACCACGGCTCTTTCTGAGAAAAAGCAAGCACCGAGGACGAGAACCGCTATTGCCCTGCGTAGCGTTCAGGGCAGCGGGTAGAACCAGGCAGAGAATTCCCGGCTAGCAGCTTCCCTGTGGCGGGGAAGTGCAAACGTACACGTTTTCGGCCGAAAACGCGTTTTCCGGCGAAAACGCACACCACGGCTCTTTCTGAGAAAAAGCAAGCACGGAGGACGAGAACCGCTTTTGCCCTGCGTAGCGTTCCGGGCAGCGGGTAGAACCAGGCAGAGAATTCCCGGCTAGCAGCTTCCCTGTGGCGGGGAAGTGCAAACGTACACGTTTTCGGCCGAAAACGCGTTTTCCGGCGAAAAGGCACACCACGGCTCTTTCTGAGAAAAAGCAAGCACGGAGGACGAGAACCGCTATTGCCCTGCGTAGCGTTCCGGGCAGCGGGTAGAACCAGGCAGAGAATTCCCGGCTAGCAGCTTCCCTGTGGCGGGGAAGTGCAAACGTACACGTTTTCGGCCGAAAACGCGTTTTCCGGCGAAAACGCACACCACGGCTCTTTCTGAGAAAAAGCAAGCACGGAGGACGAGAACCGCTTTTGCCCTGCGTAGCGTTCCGGGCAGCGGGTAGAAGCAGGCAGAGAATTCCCGGCTAGCAGCTTCCCTGTGGCGGGGAAGTGCAAACGTACACGTTTTCGGCCGAAAACGCGTTTTCCGGCGAAAACGCACACCACGGCTCTTTCTGAGAAAAAGCAAGCACGGAGGACGAGAACCGCTTTTGCCCAACGTAGCGTTCCGGGCAGCGGGTAGAACCAGGCAGAGAATTCCCGGCTAGCAGCTTCCCTGTGGCGGGGAAGTGCAAACGTACACGTTTTCGGCCGAAAACGCGTTTTCCGGCAAAAACGCACACCACGGCTCTTTCTGAGAAAAAGCAAGCACGGAGGACGAGAACCGCTTTTGCCCTGCGTAGCGTTCCGGGCAGCGGGTAGAACCAGGCAGAGAATTCCCGGCTAGCAGCTTCCCTGTGGCGGGGAAGTGCAAACGTACACGTTTTCGGCCGAAAACGCGTTTTCCGGCGAAAACGCACACCACGGCTCTTTCTGAGAAAAAGCAAGCACGGAGGACGAGAACCGCTTTTGCCCTGCGTAGCGTTCCGGGCAGCGGGTAGAACCAGGCAGAGAATTCCCGGCTAGCAGCTTCCCTGTGGCGGGGAAGTGCAAACGTACACGTTTTCGGCCGAAAACGCGTTTTCCGGCGAAAACGCACACCACGGCTCTTTCTGAGAAAAAGCAAGCACCGAGGACGAGAACCGCTATTGCCCTGCGTAGCGTTCAGGGCAGCGGGTAGAACCAGGCAGAGAATTCCCGGCTAGCAGCTTCCCTGTGGCGGGGAAGTGCAAACGTACACGTTTTCGGCCGAAAACGCGTTTTCCGGCGAAAACGCACACCACGGCTCTTTCTGAGAAAAAGCAAGCACGGAGGACGAGAACCGCTTTTGCCCTGCGTAGCGTTCCGGGCAGCGGGTAGAACCAGGCAGAGAATTCCCGGCTAGCAGCTTCCCTGTGGCGGGGAAGTGCAAACGTACACGTTTTCGGCCGAAAACGCGTTTTCCGGCGAAAACGCACACCACGGCTCTTTCTGACAAAAAGCAAGCACGGAGGACGAGAACCGCTTTTGCCCTGCGTAGCGTTCCGGGCAGCGGGTAGAACCAGGCAGAGAATTCCCGGCTAGCAGCTTCCCTGTGGCGGGGAAGTGCAAACGTACACGTTTTCGGCCGAAAACGCGTTTTCCGGCGAAAACGCACACCACGGCTCTTTCTGACAAAAAGCAAGCACGGAGGACGAGAACCGCTTTTGCCCTGCGTAGCGTTCCGGGCAGCGGGTAGAACCAGGCAGAGAATTCCCGGCTAGCAGCTTCCCTGTGGCGGGGAAGTGCAAACGTACACGTTTTCGGCCGAAAACGCGTTTTCCGGCGAAAAGGCACACCACGGCTCTTTCTGAGAAAAAGCAAGCACGGAGGACGAGAACCGCTATTGCCCTGCGTAGCGTTCCGGGCAGCGGGTAGAACCAGGCAGAGAATTCCCGGCTAGCAGCTTCCCTGTGGCGGGGAAGTGCAAACGTACACGTTTTCGGCCGAAAACGCGTTTTCCGGCGAAAACGCACACCACGGCTCTTTCTGAGAAAAAGCAAGCACGGAGGACGAGAACCGCTTTTGCCCTGCGTAGCGTTCCGGGCAGCGGGTAGAACCAGGCAGAGAATTCCCGGCTAGCAGCTTCCCTGTGGCGGGGAAGTGCAAACGTACACGTTTTCGGCCGAAAACGCGTTTTCCGGCGAAAACGCACACCACGGCTCTTTCTGAGAAAAAGCAAGCACGGAGGACGAGAACCGCTTTTGCCCTGCGTAGCGTTCCGGGCAGCGGGTAGAACCAGGCAGAGAATTCCCGGCTAGCAGCTTCCCTGTGGCGGGGAAGTGCAAACGTACACATTTTCGACCGAAAACGCGTTTTCCGGCGAAAACGCACACCACGGCTCTTTCTGAGAAAAAGCAAGCACGGAGGACGAGAACCGCTTTTGCCCTGCGTAGCGTTCCGGGCAGCGGGTAGAACCAGGCAGAGAATTCCCGGCTAGCAGCTTCCCTGTGGCGGGGAAGTGCAAACGTACACGTTTTCGGCCGAAAACGCGTTTTCCGGCGAAAACGCACACCACGGCTCTTTCTGAGAAAAAGCAAGCACGGAGGACGAGAACCGCTTTTGCCCTGCGTAGCGTTCCGGGCAGCGGGTAGAACCAGGCAGAGAATTCCCGGCTAGCAGCTTCCCTGTGGCGGGGAAGTGCAAACGTACACGTTTTCGGCCGAAAACGCGTTTTCCGGCAAAAAGGAACACCACGGCTCTTTCTGAGAAAAAGCAAGCACGGAGGACGAGAACCGCTTTTGCCCTGCGTAGCGTTCCGGGCAGCGGGTAGAACCAGGCAGAGAATTCCCGGCTAGCAGCTTCCCTGTGGCGGGGAAGTGCAAACGTACACGTTTTCGGCCGAAAACGCGTTTTCCGGCGAAAAGGCACACCACGGCTCTTTCTGAGAAAAAGCAAGCACGGAGGACGAGAACCGCTTTTGCCCAACGTAGCGTTCCGGGCAGCGGGTAGAACCAGGCAGAGAATTCCCGGCTAGCAGCTTCCCTGTGGCGGGGAAGTGCAAACGTACACGTTTTCGGCCGAAAACGCGTTTTCCGGCGAAAACGCACACCACGGCTCTTTCTGAGAAAAAGCAAGCACGGAGGACGAGAACCGCTTTTGCCCTGCGTAGCGTTCCGGGCAGCGGGTAGAACCAGGCAGAGAATTCCCGGCTAGCAGCTTCCCTGTGGCGGGGAAGTGCAAACGTACACGTTTTCGGCCGAAAACGCGTTTTCCGGCGAAAAGGCACACCACGGCTCTTTCTGAGAAAAAGCAAGCACGGAGGACGAGAACCGCTTTTGCCCTGCGTAGCGTTCCGGGCAGCGGGTAGAACCAGGCAGAGAATTCCCGGCTAGCAGCTTCCCTGTGGCGGGGAAGTGCAAACGTACACGTTTTCGGCCGAAAACGCGTTTTCCGGCGAAAACGCACACCACGGCTCTTTCTGAGAAAAAGCAAGCACCGAGGACGAGAACCGCTTTTGCCCTGCGTAGCGTTCAGGGCAGCGGGTAGAACCAGGCAGAGAATTCCCGGCTAGCAGCTTCCCTGTGGCGGGGAAGTGCAAACGTACACGTTTTCGGCCGAAAACGCGTTTTCCGGCGAAAAGGCACACCACGGCTCTTTCTGAGAAAAAGCAAGCACGGAGGACGAGAACCGCTATTGCCCTGCGTAGCGTTCCGGGCAGCGGGTAGAACCAGGCAGAGAATTCCCGGCTAGCAGCTTCCCTGTGGCGGGGAAGTGCAAACGTACACGTTTTCGGCCGAAAACGCGTTTTCCGGCGAAAACGCACACCACGGCTCTTTCTGAGAAAAAGCAAGCACGGAGGACGAGAACCGCTTTTGCCCTGCGTAGCGTTCCGGGCAGCGGGTAGAACCAGGCAGAGAATTCCCGGCTAGCAGCTTCCCTGTGGCGGGGAAGTGCAAGCGTACACGTTTTCGGCCGAAAACGCGTTTTCCGGCGAAAACGCACACCACGGCTCTTTCTGAGAAAAAGCAAGCACGGAGGACGAGAACCGCTTTTGCCCTGCGTAGCGTTCCGGGCAGCGGGTAGAACCAGGCAGAGAATTCCCGGCTAGCAGCTTCCCTGTGGCGGGGAAGTGCAAACGTACACGTTTTCGGCCGAAAACGCGTTTTCCGGCGAAAACGCACACCACGGCTCTTTCTGAGAAAAAGCAAGCACGGAGGACGAGAACCGCTTTTGCCCTGCGTAGCGTTCCGGGCAGCGGGTAGAACCAGGCAGAGAATTCCCGGCTAGCAGCTTCCCTGTGGCGGGGAAGTGCAAACGTACACGTTTTCGGCCGAAAACGCGTTTTCCGGCAAAAAGGAACACCACGGCTCTTTCTGAGAAAAAGCAAGCACGGAGGACGAGAACCGCTTTTGCCCTGCGTAGCGTTCCGGGCAGCGGGTAGAAGCAGGCAGAGAATTCCCGGCTAGCAGCTTCCCTGTGGCGGGGAAGTGCAAACGTACACGTTTTCGGCCGAAAACGCGTTTTCCGGCGAAAAGGCACACCACGGCTCTTTCTGAGAAAAAGCAAGCACGGAGGACGAGAACCGCTTTTGCCCTGCGTAGCGTTCCGGGCAGCGGGTAGAACCAGGCAGAGAATTCCCGGCTAGCAGCTTCCCTGTGGCGGGGAAGTGCAAACGTACACGTTTTCGGCCGAAAACGCGTTTTCCGGCGAAAACGCACACCACGGCTCTTTCTGAGAAAAAGCAAGCACGGAGGACGAGAACCGCTTTTGCCCTGCGTAGCGTTCCGGGCAGCGGGTAGAACCAGGCAGAGAATTCCCGGCTAGCAGCTTCCCTGTGGCGGGGAAGTGCAAACGTACACGTTTTCGGCCGAAAACGCGTTTTCCGGCGAAAACGCACACCACGGCTCTTTCTGAGAAAAAGCAAGCACCGAGGACGAGAACCGCTATTGCCCTGCGTAGCGTTCAGGGCAGCGGGTAGAACCAGGCAGAGAATTCCCGGCTAGCAGCTTCCCTGTGGCGGGGAAGTGCAAACGTACACGTTTTCGGCCGAAAACGCGTTTTCCGGCGAAAACGCACACCACGGCTCTTTCTGAGAAAAAGCAAGCACGGAGGACGAGAACCGCTTTTGCCCTGCGTAGCGTTCCGGGCAGCGGGTAGAACCAGGCAGAGAATTCCCGGCTAGCAGCTTCCCTGTGGCGGGGAAGTGCAAACGTACACGTTTTCGGCCGAAAACGCGTTTTCCGGCGAAAACGCACACCACGGCTCTTTCTGAGAAAAAGCAAGCACGGAGGACGAGAACCGCTTTTGCCCTGCGTAGCGTTCCGGGCAGCGGGTAGAACCAGGCAGAGAATTCCCGGCTAGCAGCTTCCCTGTGGCGGGGAAGTGCAAACGTACACGTTTTCGGCCGAAAACGCGTTTTCCGGCGAAAACGCACACCACGGCTCTTTCTGACAAAAAGCAAGCACGGAGGACGAGAACCGCTTTTGCCCTGCGTAGCGTTCCGGGCAGCGGGTAGAACCAGGCAGAGAATTCCCGGCTAGCAGCTTCCCTGTGGCGGGGAAGTGCAAACGTACACGTTTTCGGCCGAAAACGCGTTTTCCGGCGAAAAGGCACACCACGGCTCTTTCTGAGAAAAAGCAAGCACGGAGGACGAGAACCGCTTTTGCCCTGCGTAGCGTTCCGGGCAGCGGGTAGAACCAGGCAGAGAATTCCCGGCTAGCAGCTTCCCTGTGGCGGGGAAGTGCAAACGTACACGTTTTCGGCCGAAAACGCGTTTTCCGGCGAAAACGCACACCACGGCTCTTTCTGAGAAAAAGCAAGCACGGAGGACGAGAACCGCTTTTGCCCTGCGTAGCGTTCCGGGCAGCGGGTAGAACCAGGCAGAGAATTCCCGGCTAGCAGCTTCCCTGTGGCGGGGAAGTGCAAGCGTACACGTTTTCGGCCGAAAACGCGTTTTCCGGCGAAAACGCACACCACGGCTCTTTCTGAGAAAAAGCAAGCACGGAGGACGAGAACCGCTTTTGCCCTGCGTAGCGTTCCGGGCAGCGGGTAGAACCAGGCAGAGAATTCCCGGCTAGCAGCTTCCCTGTGGCGGGGAAGTGCAAACGTACACGTTTTCGGCCGAAAACGCGTTTTCCGGCGAAAACGCACACCACGGCTCTTTCTGAGAAAAAGCAAGCACGGAGGACGAGAACCGCTTTTGCCCTGCGTAGCGTTCCGGGCAGCGGGTAGAACCAGGCAGAGAATTCCCGGCTAGCAGCTTCCCTGTGGCGGGGAAGTGCAAGCGTACACGTTTTCGGCCAAAAACGCGTTTTCCGGCGAAAACGCACACCACGGCTCTTTCTGAGAAAAAGCAAGCACGGAGGACGAGAACCGCTTTTGCCCTGCGTAGCGTTCCGGGCAGCGGGTAGAACCAGGCAGAGAATTCCCGGCTAGCAGCTTCCCTGTGGCGGGGAAGTGCAAACGTACACGTTTTCGGCCGAAAACGCGTTTTCCGGCGAAAAGGCACACCACGGCTCTTTCTGAGAAAAAGCAAGCACGGAGGACGAGAACCGCTTTTGCCCTGCGTAGCGTTCCGGGCAGCGGGTAGAACCAGGCAGAGAATTCCCGGCTAGCAGCTTCCCTGTGGCGGGGAAGTGCAAACGTACACGTTTTCGGCCGAAAACGCGTTTTCCGGCGAAAAGGCACACCACGGCTCTTTCTGAGAAAAAGCAAGCACGGAGGACGAGAACCGCTTTTGCCCTGCGTAGCGTTCCGGGCAGCGGGTAGAACCAGGCAGAGAATTCCCGGCTAGCAGCTTCCCTGTGGCGGGGAAGTGCAAACGTACACGTTTTCGGCCGAAAACGCGTTTTCCGGCGAAAACGCACACCACGGCTCTTTCTGAGAAAAAGCAAGCACGGAGGACGAGAACCGCTTTTGCCCTGCGTAGCGTTCCGGGCAGCTGGTAGAAGCAGGCAGAGAATTCCCGGCTAGCAGCTTCCCTGTGGCGGGGAAGTGCAAACGTACACGTTTTCGGCCGAAAACGCGTTTTCCGGCGAAAACGCAAACCACGGCTCTTTCTGACAAAAAGCAAGCACGGAGGACGAGAACCGCTTTTGCCCTGCTAACGTTCCGGGCAGCGGGTAGAACCAGGCAGAGAATTCCCGGCTAGCAGCTTCCCTGTGGCGGGGAAGTGCAAACGTACACGTTTTCGGCCGAAAACGCGTTTTCCGGCGAAAACGCACACCACGGCTCTTTCTGAGAAAAAGCAAGCACGGAGGACGAGAACCGCTTTTGCCCTGCGTAGCGTTCCGGGCAGCGGGTAGAACCAGGCAGAGAATTCCCGGCTAGCAGCTTCCCTGTGGCGGGGAAGTGCAAACGTACACGTTTTCGGCCGAAAACGCGTTTTCCGGCGAAAAGGCACACCACGGCTCTTTCTGAGAAAAAGCAAGCACGGAGGACGAGAACCGCTTTTGCCCTGCGTAGCGTTCCGGGCAGCGGGTAGAACCAGGCAGAGAATTCCCGGCTAGCAGCTTCCCTGTGGCGGGGAAGTGCAAACGTACACGTTTTTGGCCGAAAACGCGTTTTCCGGCGAAAACGCACACCACGGCTCTTTCTGAGAAAAAGCAAGCACGGAGGACGAGAACCGCTTTTGCCCTGCGTAGCGTTCCGGGCAGCGGGTAGAACCAGGCAGAGAATTCCCGGCTAGCAGCTTCCCTGTGGCGGGGAAGTGCAAGCGTACACGTTTTCGGATGAAAACGCGTTTTCCGGCGAAAAGGCACACCACGGCTCTTTCTGAGAAAAAGCAAGCACGGAGGACGAGAACCGCTTTTGCCCTGCGTAGCGTTCCGGGCAGCGGGTAGAACCAGGCAGAGAATTCCCGGCTAGCAGCTTCCCTGTGGCGGGGAAGTGCAAACGTACACGTTTTCGGCCGAAAACGCGTTTTCCGGCGAAAAGGCACACCACGGCTCTTTCTGAGAAAAAGCAAGCACGGAGGACGAGAACCGCTTTTGCCCTGCGTAGCGTTCCGGGCAGCGGGTAGAACCAGGCAGAGAATTCCCGGCTAGCAGCTTCCCTGTGGCGGGGAAGTGCAAGCGTACACGTTTTCGGCCGAAAACGCGTTTTCCGGCGAAAACGCACACCACGGCTCTTTCTGAGAAAAAGCAAGCACGGAGGACGAGAACCGCTTTTGCCCTGCGTAGCGTTCCGGGCAGCGGGTAGAACCAGGCAGAGAATTCCCGGCTAGCAGCTTCCCTGTGGCGGGGAAGTGCAAACGTACACGTTTTCGGCCGAAAACGCGTTTTCCGGCGAAAACGCACACCACGGCTCTTTCTGAGAAAAAGCAAGCACGGAGGACGAGAACCGCTTTTGCCCTGCGTAGCGTTCCGGGCAGCGGGTAGAACCAGGCAGAGAATTCCCGGCTAGCAGCTTCCCTGTGGCGGGGAAGTGCAAACGTACACGTTTTCGGCCGAAAACGCGTTTTCCGGCGAAAACGCACACCACGGCTCTTTCTGAGAAAAAGCAAGCACGGAGGACGAGAACCGCTTTTGCCCTGCGTAGCGTTCCGGGCAGCGGGTAGAAGCAGGCAGAGAATTCCCGGCTAGCAGCTTCCCTGTGGCGGGGAAGTGCAAACGTACACGTTTTCGGCCGAAAACGCGTTTTCCGGCGAAAAGGAACACCACGGCTCTTTCTGAGAAAAAGCAAGCACGGAGGACGAGAACCGCTTTTGCCCTGCGTAGCGTTCCGGGCAGCGGGTAGAACCAGGCAGAGAATTCCCGGCTAGCAGCTTCCCTGTGGCGGGGAAGTGCAAACGTACACGTTTTCGGCCGAAAACGCGTTTTCCGGCGAAAAGGCACACCACGGCTCTTTCTGAGAAAAAGCAAGCACGGAGGACGAGAACCGCTTTTGCCCTGCGTAGCGTTCCGGGCAGCGGGTAGAACCAGGCAGAGAATTCCCGGCTAGCAGCTTCCCTGTGGCGGGGAAGTGCAAACGTACACGTTTTCGGCCGAAAACGCGTTTTCCGGCGAAAACGCACACCACGGCTCTTTCTGAGAAAAAGCAAGCACGGAGGACGAGAACCGCTTTTGCCCTGCGTAGCGTTCCGGGCAGCGGGTAGAAGCAGGCAGAGAATTCCCGGCTAGCAGCTTCCCTGTGGCGGGGAAGTGCAAACGTACACGTTTTCGGCCGAAAACGCGTTTTCCGGCGAAAACGCACACCACGGCTCTTTCTGAGAAAAAGCAAGCACGGAGGACGAGAACCGCTTTTGCCCTGCGTAGCGTTCCGGGCAGCGGGTAGAACCAGGCAGAGAATTCCCGGCTAGCAGCTTCCCTGTGGCGGGGAAGTGCAAGCGTACACGTTTTCGGCCGAAAACGCGTTTTCCGGCGAAAACGCACACCACGGCTCTTTCTGAGAAAAAGCAAGCACGGAGGACGAGAACCGCTTTTGCCCTGCGTAGCGTTCCGGGCAGCGGGTAGAAGCAGGCAGAGAATTCCCGGCTAGCAGCTTCCCTGTGGCGGGGAAGTGCAAACGTACACGTTTTCGGCCGAAAACGCGTTTTCCGGCGAAAACGCACACCACGGCTCTTTCTGAGAAAAAGCAAGCACGGAGGACGAGAACCGCTTTTGCCCTGCGTAGCGTTCCGGGCAGCGGGTAGAACCAGGCAGAGAATTCCCGGCTAGCAGCTTCCCTGTGGCGGGGAAGTGCAAACGTACACGTTTTCGGCCGAAAACGCGTTTTCCGGCGAAAACGCACACCACGGCTCTTTCTGAGAAAAAGCAAGCACGGAGGACGAGAACCGCTTTTGCCCTGCGTAGCGTTCCGGGCAGCGGGTAGAAGCAGGCAGAGAATTCCCGGCTAGCAGCTTCCCTGTGGCGGGGAAGTGCAAACGTACACGTTTTCGGCCGAAAACGCGTTTTCCGGCGAAAAGGCACACCACGGCTCTTTCTGAGAAAAAGCAAGCACGGAGGACGAGAACCGCTTTTGCCCTGCGTAGCGTTCCGGGCAGCGGGTAGAACCAGGCAGAGAATTCCCGGCTAGCAGCTTCCCTGTGGCGGGGAAGTGCAAACGTACACGTTTTTGGCCGAAAACGCGTTTTCCGGCGAAAACGCACACCACGGCTCTTTCTGAGAAAAAGCAAGCACGGAGGACGAGAACCGCTTTTGCCCTGCGTAGCGTTCCGGGCAGCGGGTAGAACCAGGCAGAGAATTCCCGGCTAGCAGCTTCCCTGTGGCGGGGAAGTGCAAACGTACACGTTTTCGGCCGAAAACGCGTTTTCCGGCGAAAACGCACACCACGGCTCTTTCTGAGAAAAAGCAAGCACGGAGGACGAGAACCGCTTTTGCCCTGCGTAGCGTTCCGGGCAGCGGGTAGAACCAGGCAGAGAATTCCCGGCTAGCAGCTTCCCTGTGGCGGGGAAGTGCAAACGTACACGTTTTCGGCCGAAAACGCGTTTTCCGGCGAAAACGCACACCACGGCTCTTTCTGAGAAAAAGCAAGCACGGAGGACGAGAACCGCTTTTGCCCTGCGTAGCGTTCCGGGCAGCGGGTAGAACCAGGCAGAGAATTCCCGGCTAGCAGCTTCCCTGTGGCGGGGAAGTGCAAACGTACACGTTTTCGGCCGAAAACGCGTTTTCCGGCGAAAACGCACACCACGGCTCTTTCTGAGAAAAAGCAAGCACGGAGGACGAGAACCGCTTTTGCCCTGCGTAGCGTTCCGGGCAGCGGGTAGAACCAGGCAGAGAATTCCCGGCTAGCAGCTTCCCTGTGGCGGGGAAGTGCAAACGTACACGTTTTCGGCCGAAAACGCGTTTTCCGGCGAAAACGCACACCACGGCTCTTTCTGAGAAAAAGCAAGCACGGAGGACGAGAACCGCTTTTGCCCTGCGTAGCGTTCCGGGCAGCGGGTAGAACCAGGCAGAGAATTCCCGGCTAGCAGCTTCCCTGTGGCGGGGAAGTGCAAACGTACACGTTTTCGGCCGAAAACGCGTTTTCCGGCGAAAACGCACACCACGGCTCTTTCTGAGAAAAAGCAAGCACGGAGGACGAGAACCGCTTTTGCCCTGCGTAGCGTTCCGGGCAGCGGGTAGAACCAGGCAGAGAATTCCCGGCTAGCAGCTTCCCTGTGGCGGGGAAGTGCAAACGTACACGTTTTCGGCCGAAAACGCGTTTTCCGGCGAAAACGCACACCACGGCTCTTTCTGAGAAAAAGCAAGCACGGAGGACGAGAACCGCTTTTGCCCTGCGTAGCGTTCCGGGCAGCGGGTAGAACCAGGCAGAGAATTCCCGGCTAGCAGCTTCCCTGTGGCGGGGAAGTGCAAACGTACACGTTTTCGGCCGAAAACGCGTTTTCCGGCGAAAAGGCACACCACGGCTCTTTCTGAGAAAAAGCAAGCACGGAGGACGAGAACCGCTTTTGCCCTGCGTAGCGTTCCGGGCAGCGGGTAGAACCAGGCAGAGAATTCCCGGCTAGCAGCTTCCCTGTGGCGGGGAAGTGCAAACGTACACGTTTTCGGCCGAAAACGCGTTTTCCGGCGAAAACGCACACCACGGCTCTTTCTGAGAAAAAGCAAGCACGGAGGACGAGAACCGCTTTTGCCCTGCGTAGCGTTCCGGGCAGCGGGTAGAACCAGGCAGAGAATTCCCGGCTAGCAGCTTCCCTGTGGCGGGGAAGTGCAAGCGTACACGTTTTCGGCCGAAAACGCGTTTTCCGGCGAAAACGCACACCACGGCTCTTTCTGAGAAAAAGCAAGCACGGAGGACGAGAACCGCTTTTGCCCTGCGTAGCGTTCCGGGCAGCGGGTAGAACCAGGCAGAGAATTCCCGGCTAGCAGCTTCCCTGTGGCGGGGAAGTGCAAACGTACACGTTTTCGGCCGAAAACGCGTTTTCCGGCGAAAACGCACACCACGGCTCTTTCTGAGAAAAAGCAAGCAGGGAGGACGAGAACCGCTTTTGCCCTGCGTAGCGTTCCGGGCAGCGGGTAGAACCAGGCAGAGAATTCCCGGCTAGCAGCTTCCCTGTGGCGGGGAAGTGCAAACGTACACGTTTTCGGCCGAAAACGCGTTTTCCGGCGAAAAGGCACACCACGGCTCTTTCTGAGAAAAAGCAAGCACGGAGGACGAGAACCGCTTTTGCCCTGCGTAGCGTTCCGGGCAGCGGGTAGAAGCAGGCAGAGAATTCCCGGCTAGCAGCTTCCCTGTGGCGGGGAAGTGCAAACGTACACGTTTTCGGCCGAAAACGCGTTTTCCGGCGAAAACGCACACCACGGCTCTTTCTGAGAAAAAGCAAGCACGGAGGACGAGAACCGCTTTTGCCCTGCGTAGCGTTCCGGGCAGCGGGTAGAACCAGGCAGAGAATTCCCGGCTAGCAGCTTCCCTGTGGCGGGGAAGTGCAAGCGTACACGTTTTCGGCCGAAAACGCGTTTTCCGGCAAAAACGCACACCACGGCTCTTTCTGAGAAAAAGCAAGCACGGAGGACGAGAACCGCTTTTGCCCTGCGTAGCGTTCCGGGCAGCGGGTAGAACCAGGCAGAGAATTCCCGGCTAGCAGCTTCCCTGTGGCGGGGAAGTGCAAACGTACACGTTTTCGGCCGAAAACGCGTTTTCCGGCGAAAACGCACACCACGGCTCTTTCTGAGAAAAAGCAAGCACGGAGGACGAGAACCGCTTTTGCCCTGCGTAGCGTTCCGGGCAGCGGGTAGAACCAGGCAGAGAATTCCCGGCTAGCAGCTTCCCTGTGGCGGGGAAGTGCAAACGTACACGTTTTCGGCCGAAAACGCGTTTTCCGGCGAAAACGCACACCACGGCTCTTTCTGAGAAAAAGCAAGCACGGAGGACGAGAACCGCTTTTGCCCTGCGTAGCGTTCCGGGCAGCGGGTAGAAGCAGGCAGAGAATTCCCGGCTAGCAGCTTCCCTGTGGCGGGGAAGTGCAAACGTACACGTTTTCGGCCGAAAACGCGTTTTCCGGCGAAAACGCACACCACGGCTCTTTCTGAGAAAAAGCAAGCACGGAGGACGAGAACCGCTTTTGCCCTGCGTAGCGTTCCGGGCAGCGGGTAGAAGCAGGCAGAGAATTCCCGGCTAGCAGCTTCCCTGTGGCGGGGAAGTGCAAACGTACACGTTTTCGGCCGAAAACGCGTTTTCCGGCGAAAAGGAACACCACGGCTCTTTCTGAGAAAAAGCAAGCACGGAGGACGAGAACCGCTTTTGCCCTGCGTAGCGTTCCGGGCAGCGGGTAGAACCAGGCAGAGAATTCCCGGCTAGCAGCTTCCCTGTGGCGGGGAAGTGCAAACGTACACGTTTTCGGCCGAAAACGCGTTTTCCGGCGAAAACGCACACCACGGCTCTTTCTGAGAAAAAGCAAGCACGGAGGACGAGAACCGCTTTTGCCCTGCGTAGCGTTCCGGGCAGCGGGTAGAACCAGGCAGAGAATTCCCGGCTAGCAGCTTCCCTGTGGCGGGGAAGTGCAAACGTACACGTTTTCGGCCGAAAACGCGTTTTCCGGCGAAAACGCACACCACGGCTCTTTCTGAGAAAAAGCAAGCACGGAGGACGAGAACCGCTTTTGCCCTGCGTAGCGTTCCGGGCAGCGGGTAGAACCAGGCAGAGAATTCCCGGCTAGCAGCTTCCCTGTGGCGGGGAAGTGCAAACGTACACGTTTTCGGCCGAAAACTCGTTTTCCGGCGAAAAGGCACACCACGGCTCTTTCTGAGAAAAAGCAAGCACGGAGGACGAGAACCGCTTTTGCCCTGCGTAGCGTTCCGGGCAGCGGGTAGAACCAGGCAGAGAATTCCCGGCTAGCAGCTTCCCTGTGGCGGGGAAGTGCAAACGTACACGTTTTCGGCCGAAAACGCGTTTTCCGGCGAAAACGCACACCACGGCTCTTTCTGAGAAAAAGCAAGCACGGAGGACGAGAACCGCTTTTGCCCTGCGTAGCGTTCCGGGCAGCGGGTAGAACCAGGCAGAGAATTCCCGGCTAGCAGCTTCCCTGTGGCGGGGAAGTGCAAACGTACACGTTTTCGGCCGAAAACGCGTTTTCCGGCGAAAACGCACACCACGGCTCTTTCTGAGAAAAAGCAAGCACGGAGGACGAGAACCGCTTTTGCCCTGCGTAGCGTTCCGGGCAGCGGGTAGAACCAGGCAGAGAATTCCCGGCTAGCAGCTTCCCTGTGGCGGGGAAGTGCAAACGTACACGTTTTCGGCCGAAAACGCGTTTTCCGGCGAAAACGCACACCACGGCTCTTTCTGAGAAAAAGCAAGCACGGAGGACGAGAACCGCTTTTGCCCTGCGTAGCGTTCCGGGCAGCGGGTAGAACCAGGCAGAGAATTCCCGGCTAGCAGCTTCCCTGTGGCGGGGAAGTGCAAACGTACACGTTTTCGGCCGAAA
>NW_027438182.1:0-15944 GCF_965140245.1 Athene noctua
AAACGTACACGTAGGACGAAAACGCGTTCCACGGCTCTTTCTGAGAAAAAGCAAGCACGGAGGACGAGAACCGCTTTTGCCCTGCGTAGCGTTCCGGGCAGCGGGTAGAACCAGGCAGAGAATTCCCGGCTAGCAGCTTCCCTGTGGCGGGGAAGTGCAAACGTACACGTTTTCGGCCGAAAACGCGTTTTCCGGCGAAAACGCACACCACGGCTCTTTCTGAGAAAAAGCAAGCACGGAGGACGAGAACCGCTTTTGCCCTGCGTAGCGTTCCGGGCAGCGGGTAGAACCAGGCAGAGAATTCCCGGCTAGCAGCTTCCCTGTGGCGGGGAAGTGCAAACGTACACGTTTTCGGCCGAAAACGCGTTTTCCGGCGAAAACGCACACCACGGCTCTTTCTGAGAAAAAGCAAGCACGGAGGACGAGAACCGCTTTTGCCCTGCGTAGCGTTCCGGGCAGCGGGTAGAACCAGGCAGAGAATTCCCGGCTAGCAGCTTCCCTGTGGCGGGGAAGTGCAAACGTACACGTTTTCGGCCGAAAACGCGTTTTCCGGCGAAAACGCACACCACGGCTCTTTCTGAGAAAAAGCAAGCACGGAGGACGAGAACCGCTTTTGCCCTGCGTAGCGTTCCGGGCAGCGGGTAGAACCAGGCAGAGAATTCCCGGCTAGCAGCTTCCCTGTGGCGGGGAAGTGCAAACGTACACGTTTTCGGCCGAAAACGCGTTTTCCGGCGAAAACGCACACCACGGCTCTTTCTGAGAAAAAGCAAGCACGGAGGACGAGAACCGCTTTTGCCCTGCGTAGCGTTCCGGGCAGCGGGTAGAACCAGGCAGAGAATTCCCGGCTAGCAGCTTCCCTGTGGCGGGGAAGTGCAAACGTACACGTTTTCGGCCGAAAACGCGTTTTCCGGCGAAAACGCACACCACGGCTCTTTCTGAGAAAAAGCAAGCACGGAGGACGAGAACCGCTTTTGCCCTGCGTAGCGTTCCGGGCAGCGGGTAGAACCAGGCAGAGAATTCCCGGCTAGCAGCTTCCCTGTGGCGGGGAAGTGCAAACGTACACGTTTTCGGCCGAAAACGCGTTTTCCGGCGAAAACGCACACCACGGCTCTTTCTGAGAAAAAGCAAGCACGGAGGACGAGAACCGCTTTTGCCCTGCGTAGCGTTCCGGGCAGCGGGTAGAACCAGGCAGAGAATTCCCGGCTAGCAGCTTCCCTGTGGCGGGGAAGTGCAAACGTACACGTTTTCGGCCGAAAACGCGTTTTCCGGCGAAAACGCACACCACGGCTCTTTCTGAGAAAAAGCAAGCACGGAGGACGAGAACCGCTTTTGCCCTGCGTAGCGTTCCGGGCAGCGGGTAGAACCAGGCAGAGAATTCCCGGCTAGCAGCTTCCCTGTGGCGGGGAAGTGCAAACGTACACGTTTTCGGCCGAAAACGCGTTTTCCGGCGAAAACGCACACCAGGGCTCTTTCTGAGAAAAAGCAAGCACGGAGGACGAGAACCGCTTTTGCCCTGCGTAGCGTTCCGGGCAGCGGGTAGAACCAGGCAGAGAATTCCCGGCTAGCAGCTTCCCTGTGGCGGGGAAGTGCAAACGTACACGTTTTCGGCCGAAAACGCGTTTTCCGGCGAAAACGCACACCAGGGCTCTTTCTGAGAAAAAGCAAGCACGGAGGACGAGAACCGCTTTTGCCCTGCGTAGCGTTCCGGGCAGCGGGTAGAACCAGGCAGAGAATTCCCGGCTAGCAGCTTCCCTGTGGCGGGGAAGTGCAAACGTACACGTTTTCGGCCGAAAACGCGTTTTCCGGCGAAAACGCACACCAGGGCTCTTTCTGAGAAAAAGCAAGCACGGAGGACGAGAACCGCTTTTGCCCTGCGTAGCGTTCCGGGCAGCGGGTAGAACCAGGCAGAGAATTCCCGGCTAGCAGCTTCCCTGTGGCGGGGAAGTGCAAACGTACACGTTTTCGGCCGAAAACGCGTTTTCCGGCGAAAACGCACACCAGGGCTCTTTCTGAGAAAAAGCAAGCACGGAGGACGAGAACCGCTTTTGCCCTGCGTAGCGTTCCGGGCAGCGGGTAGAACCAGGCAGAGAATTCCCGGCTAGCAGCTTCCCTGTGGCGGGGAAGTGCAAACGTACACGTTTTCGGCCGAAAACGCGTTTTCCGGCGAAAACGCACACCAGGGCTCTTTCTGAGAAAAAGCAAGCACGGAGGACGAGAACCGCTTTTGCCCTGCGTAGCGTTCCGGGCAGCGGGTAGAACCAGGCAGAGAATTCCCGGCTAGCAGCTTCCCTGTGGCGGGGAAGTGCAAACGTACACGTTTTCGGCCGAAAACGCGTTTTCCGGCGAAAACGCACACCACGGCTCTTTCTGAGAAAAAGCAAGCACGGAGGACGAGAACCGCTTTTGCCCTGCGTAGCGTTCCGGGCAGCGGGTAGAACCAGGCAGAGAATTCCCGGCTAGCAGCTTCCCTGTGGCGGGGAAGTGCAAACGTACACGTTTTCGGCCGAAAACGCGTTTTCCGGCGAAAACGCACACCAGGGCTCTTTCTGAGAAAAAGCAAGCACGGAGGACGAGAACCGCTTTTGCCCTGCGTAGCGTTCCGGGCAGCGGGTAGAACCAGGCAGAGAATTCCCGGCTAGCAGCTTCCCTGTGGCGGGGAAGTGCAAACGTACACGTTTTCGGCCGAAAATGCGTTTTCCGGCGAAAACGCACACCAGGGCTCTTTCTGAGAAAAAGCAAGCACGGAGGACGAGAACCGCTTTTGCCCTGCGTAGCGTTCCGGGCAGCGGGTAGAACCAGGCAGAGAATTCCCGGCTAGCAGCTTCCCTGTGGCGGGGAAGTGCAAACGTACACGTTTTCGGTCGAAAACGCGTTTTCCGGCGAAAACGCACACCACGGCTCTTTCTGAGAAAAAGCAAGCACGGAGGACGAGAACCGCTTTTGCCCTGCGTAGCGTTCCGGGCAGCGGGTAGAACCAGGCAGAGAATTCCCGGCTAGCAGCTTCCCTGTGGCGGGGAAGTGCAAACGTACACGTTTTCGGCCGAAAACGCGTTTTCCGGCGAAAACGCACACCACGGCTCTTTCTGAGAAAAAGCAAGCACGGAGGACGAGAACCGCTTTTGCCCTGCGTAGCGTTCCGGGCAGCGGGTAGAACCAGGCAGAGAATTCCCGGCTAGCAGCTTCGCTGTGGCGGGGAAGTGCAAACGTACACGTTTTCGGCCGAAAACGCGTTTTCCGGCGAAAACGCACACCACGGCTCTTTCTGAGAAAAAGCAAGCACGGAGGACGAGAACCGCTTTTGCCCTGCGTAGCGTTCCGGGCAGCGGGTAGAACCAGGCAGAGAATTCCCGGCTAGCAGCTTCCCTGTGGCGGGGAAGTGCAAACGTACACGTTTTCGGCCGAAAACGCGTTTTCCGGCGAAAACGCACACCACGGCTCTTTCTGAGAAAAAGCAAGCACGGAGGACGAGAACCGCTTTTGCCCTGCGTAGCGTTCCGGGCAGCGGGTAGAACCAGGCAGAGAATTCCCGGCTAGCAGCTTCCCTGTGGCGGGGAAGTGCAAACGTACACGTTTTCGGCCGAAAACGCGTTTTCCGGCGAAAACGCACACCAGGGCTCTTTCTGAGAAAAGCAAGCACGGAGGACGAGAACCGCTTTTGCCCTGCGTAGCGTTCCGGGCAGCGGGTAGAACCAGGCAGAGAATTCCCGGCTAGCAGCTTCCCTGTGGCGGGGAAGTGCAAACGTACACGTTTTCGGCCGAAAACGCGTTTTCCGGCGAAAACGCACACCACGGCTCTTTCTGAGAAAAGCAAGCACGGAGGACGAGAACCGCTTTTGCCCTGCGTAGCGTTCCGGGCAGCGGGTAGAACCAGGCAGAGAATTCCCGGCTAGCAGCTTCCCTGTGGCGGGGAAGTGCAAACGTACACGTTTTCGGCCGAAAACGCGTTTTCCGGCGAAAACGCACACCAGGGCTCTTTCTGAGAAAAAGCAAGCACGGAGGACGAGAACCGCTTTTGCCCTGCGTAGCGTTCCGGGCAGCGGGTAGAACCAGGCAGAGAATTCCCGGCTAGCAGCTTCCCTGTGGCGGGGAAGTGCAAACGTACACGTTTTCGGCCGAAAACGCGTTTTCCGGCGAAAACGCACACCAGGCTCTTTCTGAGAAAAAGCAAGCACGGAGGACGAGAACCGCTTTTGCCCTGCGTAGCGTTCCGGGCAGCGGGTAGAACCAGGCAGAGAATTCCCGGCTAGCAGCTTCCCTGTGGCGGGGAAGTGCAAACGTACACGTTTTCGGCCGAAAACGCGTTTTCCGGCGAAAACGCACACCAGGCTCTTTCTGAGAAAAAGCAAGCACGGAGGACGAGAACCGCTTTTGCCCTGCGTAGCGTTCCGGGCAGCGGGTAGAACCAGGCAGAGAATTCCCGGCTAGCAGCTTCCCTGTGGCGGGGAAGTGCAAACGTACACGTTTTCGGCCGAAAACGCGTTTTCCGGCGAAAACGCACACCACGGGCTCTTTCTGAGAAAAAGCAGCACGGAGGACGAGAACCGCTTTTGCCCTGCGTAGCGTTCCGGGCAGCGGGTAGAACCAGGCAGAGAATTCCCGGCTAGCAGCTTCCCTGTGGCGGGGAAGTGCAAACGTACACGTTTTCGGCCGAAAACGCGTTTCCGGCGAAAACGCACACCAGGCTCTTTCTGAGAAAAAGCAAGCACGGAGGACGAGAACCCGCTTTTGCCCTGCGTAGCGTTCCGGGCAGCGGGTAGAACCAGGCAGAGAATTCCCGGCTAGCAGCTTCCCTGTGGCGGGGAAGTGCAAACGTACACGTTTTCGGCCGAAAACGCGTTTTCCGGCGAAAACGCACACCACGGGCTCTTTCTGAGAAAAAGCAAGCACGGAGGACGAGAACCGCTTTTGCCCTGCGTAGCGTTCCGGGCAGCGGGTAGAACCAGGCAGAGAATTCCCGGCTAGCAGCTTCCCTGTGGCGGGGAAGTGCAAACGTACACGTTTTCGGCCGAAAACGCGTTTCCGGCGAAAACGCACACCACGGCTCTTTCTGAGAAAAAGCAAGCACGGAGGACGAGAACCGCTTTTGCCCTGCGTAGCGTTCCGGGCAGCGGGTAGAACCAGGCAGAGAATTCCCGGCTAGCAGCTTCCCTGTGGCGGGGAAGTGCAAACGTACACGTTTTCGGCCGAAAACGCGTTTTCCGCGAAAACGCACACCACGGGCTCTTTCTGAGAAAAAGCAAGCACGGAGGACGAGAACCGCTTTTGCCCTGCGTAGCGTTCCGGGCAGCGGGTAGAACCAGGCAGAGAATTCCCGGCTAGCAGCTTCCCTGTGGCGGGGAAGTGCAAACGTACACGTTTTCGGCCGAAACGCGTTTTCCGGCGAAAACGCACACCAGGCTCTTTCTGAGAAAAAGCAAGCACGGAGGACGAGAACCGCTTTTGCCCTGCGTAGCGTTCCGGGCAGCGGGTAGAACCAGGCAGAGAATTCCCGGCTAGCAGCTTCCCTGTGGCGGGGAAGTGCAAACGTACACGTTTTCGGCCGAAAACGCGTTTTCCGGCGAAAACGCACACCAGGGCTCTTTCTGAGAAAAAGCAAGCACGGAGGACGAGAACCGCTTTTGCCCTGCGTAGCGTTCCGGGCAGCGGGTAGAACCAGGCAGAGAATTCCCGGCTAGCAGCTTCCCTGTGGCGGGGAAGTGCAAACGTACACGTTTTCGGCCGAAAACGCTTTTCCGGCGAAAACGCACACCAGGGCTCTTTCTGAGAAAAAGCAAGCACGGAGGACGAGAACCGCTTTTGCCCTGCGTAGCGTTCCGGGCAGCGGGTAGAACCAGGCAGAGAATTCCCGGCTAGCAGCTTCCCTGTGGCGGGGAAGTGCAAACGTACACGTTTTCGGCCGAAAACGCGTTTTCCGGCGAAAACGCACACCACCGGCTCTTTCTGAGAAAAAGCAAGCACGGAGGACTAGAACCGCTTTGCCCTGCGTAGCGTTCCGGGCAGCGGGTAGAACCAGGCAGAGAATTCCCGGCTAGCAGCTTCCCTGTGGCGGGGAAGTGCAAACGTACACGTTTTCGGCCGAAAACGCGTTTTCCGGCGAAAACGCACACCAGGCTCTTTCTGAGAAAAAGCAAGCCACGGAGGACGAGAACCGCTTTTGCCCTGCGTAGCGTTCCGGCAGCGGGTAGAACCAGGCAGAGAATTCCCGGCTAGCAGCTTCCTGTGGCGGGGAAGTGCAAACGTACACGTTTTCGGCCGAAAACGCGTTTTCCGGCGAAAACGCACACCACGGCTCTTTCTGAGAAAAAGCAAGCACGGAGGACGAGAACCGCTTTTGCCCTGCGTAGCGTCCGGGCAGCGGGTAGAACCAGGCAGAGAATTCCCGGCTAGCAGCTTCCCTGTGGCGGGGAAGTGCAAACGTACACGTTTTCGGCCGAAAACGCGTTTTCCGGCGAAAACGCACACCAGGGCTCTTTCTGAGAAAAAGCAAGCACGGAGGACGAGAACCGCTTTTGCCCTGCGTAGCGTTCCGGGCAGCGGGTAGAACCAGGCAGAGAATTCCCGGCTAGCAGCTTCCCTGTGGCGGGGAAGTGCAAACGTACACGTTTTCGGCCGAAAACGCGTTTTCCGGCGAAAACGCACACCAGGGCTCTTTCTGAGAAAAAGCAAGCACGGAGGACGAGAACCGCTTTTGCCCTGCGTAGCGTTCCGGGCAGCGGGTAGAACCAGGCAGAGAATTCCCGGCTAGCAGCTTCCCTGTGGCGGGGAAGTGCAAACGTACACGTTTTCGGCCGAAAACGCGTTTTCCCGGCGAAAACGCACACCACGGCTCTTTCTGAGAAAAAGCAAGCACGGAGGACGAGAACCGCTTTTGCCCTGCGTAGCGTTCCGGGCAGCGGGTAGAACCAGGCAGAGAATTCCCGGCTAGCAGCTTCCCTGTGGCGGGGAAGTGCAAACGTACACGTTTTCGGCCGAAAACGCGTTTTCCGGCGAAAACGCACACCAGGGCTCTTTCTGAGAAAAAGCAAGCACGGAGGACGAGAACCGCTTTTGCCCTGCGTAGCGTTCCGGGCAGCGGGTAGAACCAGGCAGAGAATTCCCGGCTAGCAGCTTCGCTGTGGCGGGGAAGTGCAAACGTACACGTTTTCGGCCGAAAACGCGTTTTCCGGCGAAACGCACACCACGGCTCTTTCTGAGAAAAAGCAAGCACGGAGGACGAGAACCGCTTTTGCCCTGCGTAGCGTTCCGGGCAGCGGGTAGAACCAGGCAGAGAATTCCCGGCTAGCAGCTTCCCTGTGGCGGGGAAGTGCAAACGTACACGTTTTCGGCCGAAAACGCGTTTTCCGGCGAAAACGCACACCAGGGCTCTTCTGAGAAAAGCAAGCACGGAGGAAGAGAACCGCTTTTGCCCTGCGTAGCGTTCCGGGCAGCGGGTAGAACCAGGCAGAGGAATTCCCGGCTAGCAGCTTCCCTGTGGCGGGGAAGTGCAAACGTACACGTTTTCGGCCGAAAACGCGTTTTCCGGCGAAAACGCACACCAGGGCTCTTTCTTGAGAAAAAGCAAGCACGGAGGACGAGAACCGCTTTTGCCCTGCGTAGCGTTCCGGGCAGCGGGGTAGAACCAGGCAGAGAATTCCCGGCTAGCAGCTTCCCTGTGGCGGGGAAGTGCAAACGTACACGTTTTCGGCCGAAAACGCGTTTTCCGGCGAAAACGCACACCACGGCTCTTTCTGAGAAAAAGCAAGCACGGAGGACGAGAACCGCTTTTGCCCTGCGTAGCGTTCCGGGCAGCGGGTAGAACCAGGGCAGAGAATTCCCGGCTAGCAGCTTCCCTGTGGCGGGGAAGTGCAAACGTACACGTTTTCGGTCGAAAACCGCGTTTTCCGGCGAAAACGCACACCAGGGCTCTTTCTGAGAAAAAGCAAGCACGGAGGACGAGAACCGCTTTTGCCCTGCGTAGCGTTCCGGGCAGCGGGTAGAACCAGGCAGAGAATTCCCGGCTAGCAGCTTCCCTGTGGCGGGGAAGTGCAAACGTACACGTTTTCGGCCGAAAACGCGTTTTCCGGCGAAAACGCACACCACGGCTCTTTCTGAGAAAAAGCAAGCACGGAGGACGAGAACCGCTTTTGCCCTGCGTAGCGTTCCGGGCAGCGGGTAGAACCAGGCAGAGAATTCCCGGCTAGCAGCTTCCTGTGGCGGGGAAGTGCAAACGTACACGTTTTCGGCCGAAAACGCGTTTTCCGGCAAAACGCACACCAGGCTCTTTCTGAGAAAAAGCAAGCACGGAGGACGAGAACCGCTTTTGCCCTGCGTAGCGTTCCGGGCAGCGGGTAGAACCAGGCAGAGAATTCCCGGCTAGCAGCTTCCCTGTGGCGGGGAAGTGCAAACGTACACGTTTTCGGCCGAAAACGCGTTTTCCGGCGAAAACGCACACCACGGCTCTTTCTGAGAAAAAGCAAGCACGGAGGACGAGAACCGCTTTTGCCCTGCGTAGCGTTCCGGGCAGCGGGTAGAACCAGGCAGAGAATTCCCGGCTAGCAGCTTCCCTGTGGCGGGGAAGTGCAAACGTACACGTTTCCTGAGAAAACGTTTTCCGGCGAAAACGCACCCAGAGCTCTTTCTGAGAAAAGCAAGCACGGAGGACGAGAACCGCTTTTGCCCTGCGTAGCGTTCCGGCAGCGGTAGAACCAGAGGAATTCCCGGCTAGCAGCTTCCCTGTGGCGGGGAAGTGCAAACGTACACGTTTTCGGCCGAAAACGCGTTTTCCGGCGAAAACGCACACCACGGCTCTTTCTGAGAAAAAGCAAGCACGGAGGACGAGAACCGCTTTTGCCCTGCGTAGCGTTCCGGGCAGCGGTAGAACCAGGCAGAGAATTCCCGGCTAGCAGCTTCCCTGTGGCGGGGAAGTGCAAACGTACACGTTTTCGGCCGAAAACGCGTTTTCCGGCGAAAACGCACACCACGGCTCTTTCTGAGAAAAAGCAAGCACGGAGGACGAGAACCGCTTTTGCCCTGCGTAGCGTTCCGGGCAGCGGGTAGAACCAGGCAGAGAATTCCCGGCTAGCAGCTTCCCTGTGGCGGGGAAGTGCAAACGTACACGTTTTCGGTCGAAAACGCGTTTTCCGGCGAAAACGCACACCAGGGCTCTTTCTGAGAAAAAGCAAGCACGGAGGACGAGAACCGCTTTTGCCCTGCGTAGCGTTCCGGGCAGCGGGTAGAACAGGCAGAGAATTCCCGGCTAGCAGCTTCCCTGTGGCGGGGAAGTGCAAACGTACACGTTTTCGGCCGAAAACGCGTTTTCCGGCGAAAACGCACACCACGGCTCTTTCTGAGAAAAAGCAAGCACGGAGGACGAGAACCGCTTTTGCCCTGCGTAGCGTTCCGGGCAGCGGGTAGAACCAGGCAGAGAATTCCCGGCTAGCAGCTTCCCTGTGGCGGGGAAGTGCAAACGTACACGTTTTCGGCCGAAAACGCGTTTTCCGGCGAAAACGCACACCACGGGCTCTTTCTGAGAAAAAGCAAGCACGGAGGACGAGAACCGCTTTTGCCCTGCGTAGCGTTCCGGGCAGCGGGTAGAACCAGGCAGAGAATTCCCGGCTAGCAGCTTCCCTGTGGCGGGGAAGTGCAAACGTACACGTTTTCGGCCGAAAACGCGTTTTCCGGCGAAAACGCACACCACGGCTCTTTCTGAGAAAAAGCAAGCACGGAGGACGAGAACCGCTTTTGCCCTGCGTAGCGTTCCGGGCAGCGGGTAGAACCAGGCAGAGAATTCCCGGCTAGCAGCTTCCCTGTGGCGGGGAAGTGCAAACGTACACGTTTTCGGCCGAAAACGCGTTTTCCGGCGAAAACGCACACCACGGCTCTTTCTGAGAAAAAGCAAGCACGGAGGACGAGAACCGCTTTTGCCCTGCGTAGCGTTCCGGGCAGCGGTAGAACCAGGCAGAGAATTCCCGGCTAGCAGCTTCCCTGTGGCGGGGAAGTGCAAACGTACACGTTTTCGGCCGAAAACGCGTTTTCCGGCGAAAACGCACACCACGGCTCTTTCTGAGAAAAAGCAAGCACGGAGGACGAGAACCGCTTTTGCCCTGCGTAGCGTTCCGGGCAGCGGGTAGAACCAGGCAGAGAATTCCCGGCTAGCAGCTTCCCTGTGGCGGGGAAGTGCAAACGTACACGTTTTCGGCCGAAAACGCGTTTTCCGGCGAAAACGCACACCACGGCTCTTTCTGAGAAAAAGCAAGCACGGAGGACGAGAACCGCTTTTGCCCTGCGTAGCGTTCCGGGCAGCGGGTAGAACCAGGCAGAGAATTCCCGGCTAGCAGCTTCCCTGTGGCGGGGAAGTGCAAACGTACACGTTTTCGGCCGAAAACGCGTTTTCCGGCGAAAACGCACACCAGGGCTCTTTCTGAGAAAAAGCAAGCACGGAGGACGAGAACCGCTTTTGCCCTGCGTAGCGTTCCGGGCAGCGGGTAGAACCAGGCAGAGAATTCCCGGCTAGCAGCTTCCCTGTGGCGGGGAAGTGCAAACGTACACGTTTTCGGCCGAAAACGCGTTTTCCGGCGAAAACGCACACCAGGGCTCTTTCTGAGAAAAAGCAAGCACGGACGACGAGAACCGCTTTTGCCCTGCGTAGCGTTCCGGGCAGCGGGTAGAACCAGGCAGAGAATTCCCGGCTAGCAGCTTCGCTGTGGCGGGGAAGTGCAAACGTACACGTTTTCGGCCGAAAACGCGTTTTCCGGCGAAAACGCACACCAGGGCTCTTTCTGAGAAAAAGCAAGCACGGAGGACGAGAACCGCTTTTGCCCTGCGTAGCGTTCCGGGCAGCGGGTAGAACCAGGCAGAGAATTCCCGGCTAGCAGCTTCGCTGTGGCGGGGAAGTGCAAACGTACACGTTTTCGGCCGAAAACGCGTTTTCCGGCGAAAACGCACACCACGGCTCTTTCTGAGAAAAAGCAAGCACGGAGGACTAGAACCGCTTTTGCCCTGCGTAGCGTTCCAGGCAGCGGGTAGAACCAGGCAGAGAATTCCCGGCTAGCAGCTTCCCTGTGGCGGGGAAGTGCAAACGTACACGTTTTCGGCCGAAAACGCGTTTTCCGGCGAAAACGCACACCACGGCTCTTTCTAAGAAAAAGCAAGCACGGAGGACGAGAACCGCTTTTGCCCTGCGTAGCGTTCCGGGCAGCGGGTAGAACCAGGCAGAGAATTCCCGGCTAGCAGCTTCGCTGTGGCGGGGAAGTGCAAACGTACACGTTTTCGGCCGAAAACGCGTTTTCCGGCGAAAACGCACACCAGGGCTCTTTCTGAGAAAAAGCAAGCACGGAGGACGAGAACCGCTTTTGCCCTGCGTAGCGTTCCGGGCAGCGGGTAGAACCAGGCAGAGAATTCCCGGCTAGCAGCTTCGCTGTGGCGGGGAAGTGCAAACGTACACGTTTTCGGCCGAAAACGCGTTTTCCGGCGAAAACGCACACCAGGGCTCTTTCTGAGAAAAAGCAAGCACGGAGGACGAGAACCGCTTTTGCCCTGCGTAGCGTTCCGGGCAGCGGGTAGAACCAGGCAGAGAATTCCCGGCTAGCAGCTTCGCTGTGGCGGGGAAGTGCAAACGTACACGTTTTCGGCCGAAAACGCGTTTTCCGGCGAAAACGCACACCACGGCTCTTTCTGAGAAAAAGCAAGCACGGAGGACGAGAACCGCTTTTGCCCTGCGTAGCGTTCCGGGCAGCGGGTAGAACCAGGCAGAGAATTCCCGGCTAGCAGCTTCCCTGTGGCGGGGAAGTGCAAACGTACACGTTTTCAGCCGAAAACGCGTTTTCCGGCGAAAACGCACACCAGGGCTCTTTCTGAGAAAAAGCAAGCACGGAGGACGAGAACCGCTTTTGCCCTGCGTAGCGTTCCGGGCAGCGGGTAGAACCAGGCAGAGAATTCCCGGCTAGCAGCTTCCCTGTGGCGGGGAAGTGCAAACGTACACGTTTTCGGCCGAAAACGCGTTTTCCGGCGAAAACGCACACCAGGGCTCTTTCTGAGAAAAAGCAAGCACGGAGGACGAGAACCGCTTTTGCCCTGCGTAGCGTTCCGGGCAGCGGGTAGAACCAGGCAGAGAATTCCCGGCTAGCAGCTTCCCTGTGGCGGGGAAGTGCAAACGTACACGTTTTCGGCCGAAAACGCGTTTTCCGGCGAAAACGCACACCACGGCTCTTTCTGAGAAAAAGCAAGCACGGAGGACGAGAACCGCTTTTGCCCTGCGTAGCGTTCCGGGCAGCGGGTAGAACCAGGCAGAGAATTCCCGGCTAGCAGCTTCCCTGTGGCGGGGAAGTGCAAACGTACACGTTTTCGGCCGAAAACGCGTTTTCCGGCGAAAACGCACACCAGGGCTCTTTCTGAGAAAAAGCAAGCACGGAGGACGAGAACCGCTTTTGCCCTGCGTAGCGTTCCGGGCAGCGGGTAGAACCAGGCAGAGAATTCCCGGCTAGCAGCTTCCCTGTGGCGGGGAAGTGCAAACGTACACGTTTTCGGCCGAAAACGCGTTTTCCGGCGAAAACGCACACCACGGCTCTTTCTGAGAAAAAGCAAGCACGGAGGACGAGAACCGCTTTTGCCCTGCGTAGCGTTCCGGGCAGCGGGTAGAACCAGGCAGAGAATTCCCGGTTAGCAGCAGCTTCCCTGTGGCGGGGAAGTGCAAACGTACACGTTTTCGGCCGAAAACGCGTTTTCCGGCGAAAACGCACACCACGGCTCTTTCTGAGAAAAAGCAAGCACGGAGGACGAGAACCGCTTTTGCCCTGCGTAGCGTTCCGGGCAGCGGGTAGAACCAGGCAGAGAATTCCCGGCTAGCAGCTTCCCTGTGGCGGGGAAGTGCAAACGTACACGTTTTCGGCCGAAAACGCGTTTTCCGGCGAAAACGCACACCACGGCTCTTTCTGAGAAAAAGCAAGCACGGAGGACGAGAACCGCTTTTGCCCTGCGTAGCGTTCCGGGCAGCGGGTAGAACCAGGCAGAGAATTCCCGGCTAGCAGCTTCCCTGTGGCGGGGAAGTGCAAACGTACACGTTTTCGGCCGAAAACGCGTTTTCCGGCGAAAACGCACACCACGGCTCTTTCTGAGAAAAAGCAAGCACGGAGGACGAGAACCGCTTTTGCCCTGCGTAGCGTTCCGGGCAGCGGGTAGAACCAGGCAGAGAATTCCCGGCTAGCAGCTTCCCTGTGGCGGGGAAGTGCAAACGTACACGTTTTCGGCCGAAAACGCGTTTTCCGGCGAAAACGCACACCACGGCTCTTTCTGAGAAAAAGCAAGCACGGAGGACGAGAACCGCTTTTGCCCTGCGTAGCGTTCCGGGCAGCGGGTAGAACCAGGCAGAGAATTCCCGGCTAGCAGCTTCCCTGTGGCGGGGAAGTGCAAACGTACACGTTTTCGGCCGAAAACGCGTTTTCCGGCGAAAACGCACACCACGGCTCTTTCTGAGAAAAAGCAAGCACGGAGGACGAGAACCGCTTTTGCCCTGCGTAGCGTTCCGGGCAGCGGGTAGAACCAGGCAGAGAATTCCCGGCTAGCAGCTTCCCTGTGGCGGGGAAGTGCAAACGTACACGTTTTCGGCCGAAAACGCGTTTTCCGGCGAAAACGCACACCACGGCTCTTTCTGAGAAAAAGCAAGCACGGAGGACGAGAACCGCTTTTGCCCTGCGTAGCGTTCCGGGCAGCGGGTAGAACCAGGCAGAGAATTCCCGGCTAGCAGCTTCCCTGTGGCGGGGAAGTGCAAACGTACACGTTTTCGGCCGAAAACGCGTTTTCCGGCGAAAACGCACACCACGGCTCTTTCTGAGAAAAAGCAAGCACGGAGGACGAGAACCGCTTTTGCCCTGCGTAGCGTTCCGGGCAGCGGGTAGAACCAGGCAGAGAATTCCCGGCTAGCAGCTTCCCTGTGGCGGGGAAGTGCAAACGTACACGTTTTCGGCCGAAAACGCGTTTTCCGGCGAAAACGCACACCACGGCTCTTTCTGAGAAAAAGCAAGCACGGAGGACGAGAACCGCTTTTGCCCTGCGTAGCGTTCCGGGCAGCGGGTAGAACCAGGCAGAGAATTCCCGGCTAGCAGCTTCCCTGTGGCGGGGAAGTGCAAACGTACACGTTTTCGGCCGAAAACGCGTTTTCCGGCGAAAACGCACACCACGGCTCTTTCTGAGAAAAAGCAAGCACGGAGGACGAGAACCGCTTTTGCCCTGCGTAGCGTTCCGGGCAGCGGGTAGAACCAGGCAGAGAATTCCCGGCTAGCAGCTTCCCTGTGGCGGGGAAGTGCAAACGTACACGTTTTCGGCCGAAAACGCGTTTTCCGGCGAAAACGCACACCACGGCTCTTTCTGAGAAAAAGCAAGCACGGAGGACGAGAACCGCTTTTGCCCTGCGTAGCGTTCCGGGCAGCGGGTAGAACCAGGCAGAGAATTCCCGGCTAGCAGCTTCCCTGTGGCGGGGAAGTGCAAACGTACACGTTTTCGGCCGAAAACGCGTTTTCCGGCGAAAACGCACACCACGGCTCTTTCTGAGAAAAAGCAAGCACGGAGGACGAGAACCGCTTTTGCCCTGCGTAGCGTTCCGGGCAGCGGGTAGAACCAGGCAGAGAATTCCCGGCTAGCAGCTTCCCTGTGGCGGGGAAGTGCAAACGTACACGTTTTCGGCCGAAAACGCGTTTTCCGGCGAAAACGCACACCACGGCTCTTTCTGAGAAAAAGCAAGCACGGAGGACGAGAACCGCTTTTGCCCTGCGTAGCGTTCCGGGCAGCGGGTAGAACCAGGCAGAGAATTCCCGGCTAGCAGCTTCCCTGTGGCGGGGAAGTGCAAACGTACACGTTTTCGGCCGAAAACGCGTTTTCCGGCGAAAACGCACACCACGGCTCTTTCTGAGAAAAAGCAAGCACGGAGGACGAGAACCGCTTTTGCCCTGCGTAGCGTTCCGGGCAGCGGGTAGAACCAGGCAGAGAATTCCCGGCTAGCAGCTTCCCTGTGGCGGGGAAGTGCAAACGTACACGTTTTCGGCCGAAAACGCGTTTTCCGGCGAAAACGCACACCACGGCTCTTTCTGAGAAAAAGCAAGCACGGAGGACGAGAACCGCTTTTGCCCTGCGTAGCGTTCCGGGCAGCGGGTAGAACCAGGCAGAGAATTCCCGGCTAGCAGCTTCCCTGTGGCGGGGAAGTGCAAACGTACACGTTTTCGGCCGAAAACGCGTTTTCCGGCGAAAACGCACACCACGGCTCTTTCTGAGAAAAAGCAAGCACGGAGGACGAGAACCGCTTTTGCCCTGCGTAGCGTTCCGGGCAGCGGGTAGAACCAGGCAGAGAATTCCCGGCTAGCAGCTTCCCTGTGGCGGGGAAGTGCAAACGTACACGTTTTCGGCCGAAAACGCGTTTTCCGGCGAAAACGCACACCACGGCTCTTTCTGAGAAAAAGCAAGCACGGAGGACGAGAACCGCTTTTGCCCTGCGTAGCGTTCCGGGCAGCGGGTAGAACCAGGCAGAGAATTCCCGGCTAGCAGCTTCCCTGTGGCGGGGAAGTGCAAACGTACACGTTTTCGGCCGAAAACGCGTTTTCCGGCGAAAACGCACACCACGGCTCTTTCTGAGAAAAAGCAAGCACGGAGGACGAGAACCGCTTTTGCCCTGCGTAGCGTTCCGGGCAGCGGGTAGAACCAGGCAGAGAATTCCCGGCTAGCAGCTTCCCTGTGGCGGGGAAGTGCAAACGTACACGTTTTCGGCCGAAAACGCGTTTTCCGGCGAAAACGCACACCACGGCTCTTTCTGAGAAAAAGCAAGCACGGAGGACGAGAACCGCTTTTGCCCTGCGTAGCGTTCCGGGCAGCGGGTAGAACCAGGCAGAGAATTCCCGGCTAGCAGCTTCCCTGTGGCGGGGAAGTGCAAACGTACACGTTTTCGGCCGAAAACGCGTTTTCCGGCGAAAACGCACACCACG
>NW_027438183.1:0-15928 GCF_965140245.1 Athene noctua
GTGCTTGCTTTTTCTCAGAAAGAGCCGTGGTGTGCGTTTTCGCCGGAAAACGCGTTTTCGGCCGAAAACGTGTACGTTTGCACTTCCCCGCCACAGGGAAGCTGCTAGCCGGGAATTCTCTGCCTGGTTCTACCCGCTGCCCGGAACGCTACGCAGGGCAAAAGCGGTTCTCGTCCTCCGTGCTTGCTTTTTCTCAGAAAGAGCCGTGGTGTGCGTTTTCGCCGGAAAACGCGTTTTCGGCCGAAAACGTGTACGTTTGCACTTCCCCGCCACAGGGAAGCTGCTAGCCGGGAATTCTCTGCCTGGTTCTACCCGCTGCCCGGAACCTACGCAGGGCAAAAGCGGTTCTCGTCCTCCGTGCTTGCTTTTTCTCAGAAAGAGCCGTGGTGTGCGTTTTCGCCGGAAAACGCGTTTTCGGCCGAAAACGTGTACGTTTGCACTTCCCCGCCACAGGGAAGCTGCTAGCCGGGAATTCTCTGCCTGGTTCTACCCGCTGCCCGGAACGCTACGCAGGGCAAAAGCGGTTCTCGTCCTCCGTGCTTGCTTTTTCTCAGAAAGAGCCGTGGTGTGCGTTTTCGCCGGAAAACGCGTTTTCGGCCGAAAACGTGTACGTTTGCACTTCCCCGCCACAGGGAAGCTGCTAGCCGGGAATTCTCTGCCTGGTTCTACCCGCTGCCCGGAACGCTACGCAGGGCAAAAGCGGTTCTCGTCCTCCGTGCTTGCTTTTTCTCAGAAAGAGCCGTGGTGTGCGTTTTCGCCGGAAAACGCGTTTTCGGCCGAAAACGTGTACGTTTGCACTTCCCCGCCACAGGGAAGCTGCTAGCCGGGAATTCTCTGCCTGGTTCTACCCGCTGCCCGGAACGCTACGCAGGGCAAAAGCGGTTCTCGTCCTCCGTGCTTGCTTTTTCTCAGAAAGAGCCGTGGTGTGCGTTTTCGCCGGAAAACGCGTTTTCGGCCGAAAACGTGTACGTTTGCACTTCCCCGCCACAGGGAAGCTGCTAGCCGGGAATTCTCTGCCTGGTTCTACCCGCTGCCCGGAACGCTACGCAGGGCAAAAGCGGTTCTCGTCCTCCGTGCTTGCTTTTTCTCAGAAAGAGCCGTGGTGTGCGTTTTCGCCGGAAAACGCGTTTTCGGCCGAAAACGTGTACGTTTGCACTTCCCCGCCACAGGGAAGCTGCTAGCCGGGAATTCTCTGCCTGGTTCTACCCGCTGCCCGGAACGCTACGCAGGGCAAAAGCGGTTCTCGTCCTCCGTGCTTGCTTTTTCTCAGAAAGAGCCGTGGTGTGCGTTTTCGCCGGAAAACGCGTTTTCGGCCGAAAACGTGTACGTTTGCACTTCCCCGCCACAGGGAAGCTGCTAGCCGGGAATTCTCTGCCTGGTTCTACCCGCTGCCCGGAACGCTACGCAGGGCAAAAGCGGTTCTCGTCCTCCGTGCTTGCTTTTTCTCAGAAAGAGCCGTGGTGTGCGTTTTCGCCGGAAAACGCGTTTTCGGCCGAAAACGTGTACGTTTGCACTTCCCCGCCACAGGGAAGCTGCTAGCCGGGAATTCTCTGCCTGGTTCTACCCGCTGCCCGGAACGCTACGCAGGGCAAAAGCGGTTCTCGTCCTCCGTGCTTGCTTTTTCTCAGAAAGAGCCGTGGTGTGCGTTTTCGCCGGAAAACGCGTTTTCGGCCGAAAACGTGTACGTTTGCACTTCCCCGCCACAGGGAAGCTGCTAGCCGGGAATTCTCTGCCTGGTTCTACCCGCTGCCCGGAACGCTACGCAGGGCAAAAGCGGTTCTCGTCCTCCGTGCTTGCTTTTTCTCAGAAAGAGCCGTGGTGTGCGTTTTCGCCGGAAAACGCGTTTTCGGCCGAAAACGTGTACGTTTGCACTTCCCCGCCACAGGGAAGCTGCTAGCCGGGAATTCTCTGCCTGGTTCTACCCGCTGCCCGGAACGCTACGCAGGGCAAAAGCGGTTCTCGTCCTCCGTGCTTGCTTTTTCTCAGAAAGAGCCGTGGTGTGCGTTTTCGCCGGAAAACGCGTTTTCGGCCGAAAACGTGTACGTTTGCACTTCCCCGCCACAGGGAAGCTGCTAGCCGGGAATTCTCTGCCTGGTTCTACCCGCTGCCCGGAACGCTACGCAGGGCAAAAGCGGTTCTCGTCCTCCGTGCTTGCTTTTTCTCAGAAAGAGCCGTGGTGTGCGTTTTCGCCGGAAAACGCGTTTTCGGCCGAAAACGTGTACGTTTGCACTTCCCCGCCACAGGGAAGCTGCTAGCCGGGAATTCTCTGCCTGGTTCTACCCGCTGCCCGGAACGCTACGCAGGGCAAAAGCGGTTCTCGTCCTCCGTGCTTGCTTTTTCTCAGAAAGAGCCGTGGTGTGCGTTTTCGCCGGAAAACGCGTTTTCGGCCGAAAACGTGTACGTTTGCACTTCCCCGCCACAGGGAAGCTGCTAGCCGGGAATTCTCTGCCTGGTTCTACCCGCTGCCCGGAACGCTACGCAGGGCAAAAGCGGTTCTCGTCCTCCGTGCTTGCTTTTTCTCAGAAAGAGCCGTGGTGTGCGTTTTCGCCGGAAAACGCGTTTTCGGCCGAAAACGTGTACGTTTGCACTTCCCCGCCACAGGGAAGCTGCTAGCCGGGAATTCTCTGCCTGGTTCTACCCGCTGCCCGGAACGCTACGCAGGGCAAAAGCGGTTCTCGTCCTCCGTGCTTGCTTTTTCTCAGAAAGAGCCGTGGTGTGCGTTTTCGCCGGAAAACGCGTTTTCGGCCGAAAACGTGTACGTTTGCACTTCCCCGCCACAGGGAAGCTGCTAGCCGGGAATTCTCTGCCTGGTTCTACCCGCTGCCCGGAACGCTACGCAGGGCAAAAGCGGTTCTCGTCCTCCGTGCTTGCTTTTTCTCAGAAAGAGCCGTGGTGTGCGTTTTCGCCGGAAAACGCGTTTTCGGCCGAAAACGTGTACGTTTGCACTTCCCCGCCACAGGGAAGCTGCTAGCCGGGAATTCTCTGCCTGGTTCTACCCGCTGCCCGGAACGCTACGCAGGGCAAAAGCGGTTCTCGTCCTCCGTGCTTGCTTTTTCTCAGAAAGAGCCGTGGTGTGCGTTTTCGCCGGAAAACGCGTTTTCGGCCGAAAACGTGTACGTTTGCACTTCCCCGCCACAGGGAAGCTGCTAGCCGGGAATTCTCTGCCTGGTTCTACCCGCTGCCCGGAACGCTACGCAGGGCAAAAGCGGTTCTCGTCCTCCGTGCTTGCTTTTTCTCAGAAAGAGCCGTGGTGTGCGTTTTCGCCGGAAAACGCGTTTTCGGCCGAAAACGTGTACGTTTGCACTTCCCCGCCACAGGGAAGCTGCTAGCCGGGAATTCTCTGCCTGGTTCTACCCGCTGCCCGGAACGCTACGCAGGGCAAAAGCGGTTCTCGTCCTCCGTGCTTGCTTTTTCTCAGAAAGAGCCGTGGTGTGCGTTTTCGCCGGAAAACGCGTTTTCGGCCGAAAACGTGTACGTTTGCACTTCCCCGCCACAGGGAAGCTGCTAGCCGGGAATTCTCTGCCTGGTTCTACCCGCTGCCCGGAACGCTACGCAGGGCAAAAGCGGTTCTCGTCCTCCGTGCTTGCTTTTTCTCAGAAAGAGCCGTGGTGTGCGTTTTCGCCGGAAAACGCGTTTTCGGCCGAAAACGTGTACGTTTGCACTTCCCCGCCACAGGGAAGCTGCTAGCCGGGAATTCTCTGCCTGGTTCTACCCGCTGCCCGGAACGCTACGCAGGGCAAAAGCGGTTCTCGTCCTCCGTGCTTGCTTTTTCTCAGAAAGAGCCGTGGTGTGCGTTTTCGCCGGAAAACGCGTTTTCGGCCGAAAACGTGTACGTTTGCACTTCCCCGCCACAGGGAAGCTGCTAGCCGGGAATTCTCTGCCTGGTTCTACCCGCTGCCCGGAACGCTACGCAGGGCAAAAGCGGTTCTCGTCCTCCGTGCTTGCTTTTTCTCAGAAAGAGCCGTGGTGTGCGTTTTCGCCGGAAAACGCGTTTTCGGCCGAAAACGTGTACGTTTGCACTTCCCCGCCACAGGGAAGCTGCTAGCCGGGAATTCTCTGCCTGGTTCTACCCGCTGCCCGGAACGCTACGCAGGGCAAAAGCGGTTCTCGTCCTCCGTGCTTGCTTTTTCTCAGAAAGAGCCGTGGTGTGCGTTTTCGCCGGAAAACGCGTTTTCGGCCGAAAACGTGTACGTTTGCACTTCCCCGCCACAGGGAAGCTGCTAGCCGGGAATTCTCTGCCTGGTTCTACCCGCTGCCCGGAACGCTACGCAGGGCAAAAGCGGTTCTCGTCCTCCGTGCTTGCTTTTTCTCAGAAAGAGCCGTGGTGTGCGTTTTCGCCGGAAAACGCGTTTTCGGCCGAAAACGTGTACGTTTGCACTTCCCCGCCACAGGGAAGCTGCTAGCCGGGAATTCTCTGCCTGGTTCTACCCGCTGCCCGGAACGCTACGCAGGGCAAAAGCGGTTCTCGTCCTCCGTGCTTGCTTTTTCTCAGAAAGAGCCGTGGTGTGCGTTTTCGCCGGAAAACGCGTTTTCGGCCGAAAACGTGTACGTTTGCACTTCCCCGCCACAGGGAAGCTGCTAGCCGGGAATTCTCTGCCTGGTTCTACCCGCTGCCCGGAACGCTACGCAGGGCAAAAGCGGTTCTCGTCCTCCGTGCTTGCTTTTTCTCAGAAAGAGCCGTGGTGTGCGTTTTCGCCGGAAAACGCGTTTTCGGCCGAAAACGTGTACGTTTGCACTTCCCCGCCACAGGGAAGCTGCTAGCCGGGAATTCTCTGCCTGGTTCTACCCGCTGCCCGGAACGCTACGCAGGGCAAAAGCGGTTCTCGTCCTCCGTGCTTGCTTTTTCTCAGAAAGAGCCGTGGTGTGCGTTTTCGCCGGAAAACGCGTTTTCGGCCGAAAACGTGTACGTTTGCACTTCCCCGCCACAGGGAAGCTGCTAGCCGGGAATTCTCTGCCTGGTTCTACCCGCTGCCCGGAACGCTACGCAGGGCAAAAGCGGTTCTCGTCCTCCGTGCTTGCTTTTTCTCAGAAAGAGCCGTGGTGTGCGTTTTCGCCGGAAAACGCGTTTTCGGCCGAAAACGTGTACGTTTGCACTTCCCCGCCACAGGGAAGCTGCTAGCCGGGAATTCTCTGCCTGGTTCTACCCGCTGCCCGGAACGCTACGCAGGGCAAAAGCGGTTCTCGTCCTCCGTGCTTGCTTTTTCTCAGAAAGAGCCGTGGTGTGCGTTTTCGCCGGAAAACGCGTTTTCGGCCGAAAACGTGTACGTTTGCACTTCCCCGCCACAGGGAAGCTGCTAGCCGGGAATTCTCTGCCTGGTTCTACCCGCTGCCCGGAACGCTACGCAGGGCAAAAGCGGTTCTCGTCCTCCGTGCTTGCTTTTTCTCAGAAAGAGCCGTGGTGTGCGATTTCGCCGGAAAACGCGTTTTCGGCCGAAAACGTGTACGTTTGCACTTCCCCGCCACAGGGAAGCTGCTAGCCGGGAATTCTCTGCCTGGTTCTACCCGCTGCCCGGAACGCTACGCAGGGCAAAAGCGGTTCTCGTCCTCCGTGCTTGCTTTTTCTCAGAAAGAGCCGTGGTGTGCGATTTCGCCGGAAAACGCGTTTTCGGCCGAAAACGTGTACGTTTGCACTTCCCCGCCACAGGGAAGCTGCTAGCCGGGAATTCTCTGCCTGGTTCTACCCGCTGCCCGGAACGCTACGCAGGGCAAAAGCGGTTCTCGTCCTCCGTGCTTGCTTTTTCTCAGAAAGAGCCGTGGTGTGCGTTTTCGCCGGAAAACGCGTTTTCGGCCGAAAACGTGTACGTTTGCACTTCCCCGCCACAGGGAAGCTGCTAGCCGGGAATTCTCTGCCTGGTTCTACCCCGCTGCCCGGAACGCTACGCAGGGCAAAAGCGGTTCTCGTCCTCCGTGCTTGCTTTTTCTCAGAAAGAGCCGTGGTGTGCGTTTTCGCCGGAAAACGCGTTTTCGGCCGAAAACGTGTACGTTTGCACTTCCCCGCCACAGGGAAGCTGCTAGCCGGGAATTCTCTGCCTGGTTCTACCCGCTGCCCGGAACGCTACGCAGGGCAAAAGCGGTTCTCGTCCTCCGTGCTTGCTTTTTCTCAGAAAGAGCCGTGGTGTGCGTTTTCGCCGGAAAACGCGTTTTCGGCCGAAAACGTGTACGTTTGCACTTCCCCGCCACAGGGAAGCTGCTAGCCGGGAATTCTCTGCCTGGTTCTACCCGCTGCCCGGAACGCTACGCAGGGCAAAAGCGGTTCTCGTCCTCCGTGCTTGCTTTTTCTCAGAAAGAGCCGTGGTGTGCGTTTTCGCCGGAAAACGCGTTTTCGGCCGAAAACGTGTACGTTTGCACTTCCCCGCCACAGGGAAGCTGCTAGCCGGGAATTCTCTGCCTGGTTCTACCCGCTGCCCGGAACGCTACGCAGGGGCAAAAGCGGTTCTCGTCCTCCGTGCTTGCTTTTTCTCAGAAAGAGCCGTGGTGTGCGTTTTCGCCGGAAAACGCGTTTTCGGCCGAAAACGTGTACGTTTGCACTTCCCCGCCACAGGGAAGCTGCTAGCCGGGAATTCTCTGCCTGGTTCTACCCGCTGCCCGGAACGCTACGCAGGGCAAAAGCGGTTCTCGTCCTCCGTGCTTGCTTTTTCTCAGAAAGAGCCGTGGTGTGCGTTTTCGCCGGAAAACGCGTTTTCGGCCGAAAACGTGTACGTTTGCACTTCCCCGCCACAGGGAAGCTGCTAGCCGGGAATTCTCTGCCTGGTTCTACCCGCTGCCCGGAACGCTACGCAGGGCAAAAGCGGTTCTCGTCCTCCGTGCTTGCTTTTTCTCAGAAGAGCCGTGGTGTGCGTTTTCGCCGGAAAACGCGTTTTCGGCCGAAAACGTGTACGTTTGCACTTCCCCGCCACAGGGAAGCTGCTAGCCGGGAATTCTCTGCCTGGTTCTACCCGCTGCCCGGAACGCTACGCAGGGCAAAAGCGGTTCTCGTCCTCCGTGCTTGCTTTTTCTCAGAAAGAGCCGTGGTGTGCGTTTTCGCCGGAAAACGCGTTTTCGGCCGAAAACGTGTACGTTTGCACTTCCCCGCCACAGGGAAGCTGCTAGCCGGGAATTCTCTGCCTGGTTCTACCCGCTGCCCGGAACGCTACGCAGGGCAAAAGCGGTTCTCGTCCTCCGTGCTTGCTTTTTCTCAGAAAGAGCCGTGGTGTGCGATTTCGCCGGAAAACGCGTTTTCGGCCGAAAACGTGTACGTTTGCACTTCCCCGCCACAGGGAAGCTGCTAGCCGGGAATTCTCTGCCTGGTTCTACCCGCTGCCCGGAACGCTACGCAGGGCAAAAGCGGTTCTCGTCCTCCGTGCTTGCTTTTTCTCAGAAAGAGCCGTGGTGTGCGTTTTCGCCGGAAAACGCGTTTTCGGCCGAAAACGTGTACGTTTGCACTTCCCCGCCACAGGGAAGCTGCTAGCCGGGAATTCTCTGCCTGGTTCTACCCGCTGCCCGGAACGCTACGCAGGGCAAAAGCGGTTCTCGTCCTCCGTGCTTGCTTTTTCTCAGAAAGAGCCGTGGTGTGCGTTTTCGCCGGAAAACGCGTTTTCGGCCGAAAACGTGTACGTTTGCACTTCCCCGCCACAGGGAAGCTGCTAGCCGGGAATTCTCTGCCTGGTTCTACCCGCTGCCCGGAACGCTACGCAGGGCAAAAGCGGTTCTCGTCCTCCGTGCTTGCTTTTTCTCAGAAAGAGCCGTGGTGTGCGATTTCGCCGGAAAACGCGTTTTCGGCCGAAAACGTGTACGTTTGCACTTCCCCGCCACAGGGAAGCTGCTAGCCGGGAATTCTCTGCCTGGTTCTACCCGCTGCCCGGAACGCTACGCAGGGCAAAAGCGGTTCTCGTCCTCCGTGCTTGCTTTTTCTCAGAAAGAGCCGTGGTGTGCGTTTTCGCCGGAAAACGCGTTTTCGGCCGAAAACGTGTACGTTTGCACTTCCCCGCCACAGGGAAGCTGCTAGCCGGGAATTCTCTGCCTGGTTCTACCCGCTGCCCGGAACGCTACGCAGGGCAAAAGCGGTTCTCGTCCTCCGTGCTTGCTTTTTCTCAGAAAGAGCCGTGGTGTGCGTTTTCGCCGGAAAACGCGTTTTCGGCCGAAAACGTGTACGTTTGCACTTCCCCGCCACAGGGAAGCTGCTAGCCGGGAATTCTCTGCCTGGTTCTACCCGCTGCCCGGAACGCTACGCAGGGCAAAAGCGGTTCTCGTCCTCCGTGCTTGCTTTTTCTCAGAAAGAGCCGTGGTGTGCGTTTTCGCCGGAAAACGCGTTTTCGGCCGAAAACGTGTACGTTTGCACTTCCCCGCCACAGGGAAGCTGCTAGCCGGGAATTCTCTGCCTGGTTCTACCCGCTGCCCGGAACGCTACGCAGGGCAAAAGCGGTTCTCGTCCTCCGTGCTTGCTTTTTCTCAGAAAGAGCCGTGGTGTGCGTTTTCGCCGGAAAACGCGTTTTCGGCCGAAAACGTGTACGTTTGCACTTCCCCGCCACAGGGAAGCTGCTAGCCGGGAATTCTCTGCCTGGTTCTACCCGCTGCCCGGAACGCTACGCAGGGCAAAAGCGGTTCTCGTCCTCCGTGCTTGCTTTTTCTCAGAAAGAGCCGTGGTGTGCGTTTTCGCCGGAAAACGCGTTTTCGGCCGAAAACGTGTACGTTTGCACTTCCCCGCCACAGGGAAGCTGCTAGCCGGGAATTCTCTGCCTGGTTCTACCCGCTGCCCGGAACGCTACGCAGGGCAAAAGCGGTTCTCGTCCTCCGTGCTTGCTTTTTCTCAGAAAGAGCCGTGGTGTGCGATTTCGCCGGAAAACGCGTTTTCGGCCGAAAACGTGTACGTTTGCACTTCCCCGCCACAGGGAAGCTGCTAGCCGGGAATTCTCTGCCTGGTTCTACCCGCTGCCCGGAACGCTACGCAGGGCAAAAGCGGTTCTCGTCCTCCGTGCTTGCTTTTTCTCAGAAAGAGCCGTGGTGTGCGATTTCGCCGGAAAACGCGTTTTCGGCCGAAAACGTGTACGTTTGCACTTCCCCGCCACAGGGAAGCTGCTAGCCGGGAATTCTCTGCCTGGTTCTACCCGCTGCCCGGAACGCTACGCAGGGCAAAAGCGGTTCTCGTCCTCCGTGCTTGCTTTTTCTCAGAAAGAGCCGTGGTGTGCGTTTTCGCCGGAAAACGCGTTTTCGGCCGAAAACGTGTACGTTTGCACTTCCCCGCCACAGGGAAGCTGCTAGCCGGGAATTCTCTGCCTGGTTCTACCCGCTGCCCGGAACGCTACGCAGGGCAAAAGCGGTTCTCGTCCTCCGTGCTTGCTTTTTCTCAGAAAGAGCCGTGGTGTGCGATTTCGCCGGAAAACGCGTTTTCGGCCGAAAACGTGTACGTTTGCACTTCCCCGCCACAGGGAAGCTGCTAGCCGGGAATTCTCTGCCTGGTTCTACCCGCTGCCCGGAACGCTACGCAGGGCAAAAGCGGTTCTCGTCCTCCGTGCTTGCTTTTTCTCAGAAAGAGCCGTGGTGTGCGATTTCGCCGGAAAACGCGTTTTCGGCCGAAAACGTGTACGTTTGCACTTCCCCGCCACAGGGAAGCTGCTAGCCGGGAATTCTCTGCCTGGTTCTACCCGCTGCCCGGAACGCTACGCAGGGCAAAAGCGGTTCTCGTCCTCCGTGCTTGCTTTTTCTCAGAAAGAGCCGTGGTGTGCGTTTTCGCCGGAAAACGCGTTTTCGGCCGAAAACGTGTACGTTTGCACTTCCCCGCCACAGGGAAGCTGCTAGCCGGGAATTCTCTGCCTGGTTCTACCCGCTGCCCGGAACGCTACGCAGGGCAAAAGCGGTTCTCGTCCTCCGTGCTTGCTTTTTCTCAGAAAGAGCCGTGGTGTGCGTTTTCGCCGGAAAACGCGTTTTCGGCCGAAAACGTGTACGTTTGCACTTCCCCGCCACAGGGAAGCTGCTAGCCGGGAATTCTCTGCCTGGTTCTACCCGCTGCCCGGAACGCTACGCAGGGCAAAAGCGGTTCTCGTCCTCCGTGCTTGCTTTTTCTCAGAAAGAGCCGTGGTGTGCGTTTTCGCCGGAAAACGCGTTTTCGGCCGAAAACGTGTACGTTTGCACTTCCCCGCCACAGGGAAGCTGCTAGCCGGGAATTCTCTGCCTGGTTCTACCCGCTGCCCGGAACGCTACGCAGGGCAAAAGCGGTTCTCGTCCTCCGTGCTTGCTTTTTCTCAGAAAGAGCCGTGGTGTGCGTTTTCGCCGGAAAACGCGTTTTCGGCCGAAAACGTGTACGTTTGCACTTCCCCGCCACAGGGAAGCTGCTAGCCGGGAATTCTCTGCCTGGTTCTACCCGCTGCCCGGAACGCTACGCAGGGCAAAAGCGGTTCTCGTCCTCCGTGCTTGCTTTTTCTCAGAAAGAGCCGTGGTGTGCGTTTTCGCCGGAAAACGCGTTTTCGGCCGAAAACGTGTACGTTTGCACTTCCCCGCCACAGGGAAGCTGCTAGCCGGGAATTCTCTGCCTGGTTCTACCCGCTGCCCGGAACGCTACGCAGGGCAAAAGCGGTTCTCGTCCTCCGTGCTTGCTTTTTCTCAGAAAGAGCCGTGGTGTGCGTTTTCGCCGGAAAACGCGTTTTCGGCCGAAAACGTGTACGTTTGCACTTCCCCGCCACAGGGAAGCTGCTAGCCGGGAATTCTCTGCCTGGTTCTACCCGCTGCCCGGAACGCTACGCAGGGCAAAAGCGGTTCTCGTCCTCCGTGCTTGCTTTTTCTCAGAAAGAGCCGTGGTGTGCGTTTTCGCCGGAAAACGCGTTTTCGGCCGAAAACGTGTACGTTTGCACTTCCCCGCCACAGGGAAGCTGCTAGCCGGGAATTCTCTGCCTGGTTCTACCCGCTGCCCGGAACGCTACGCAGGGCAAAAGCGGTTCTCGTCCTCCGTGCTTGCTTTTTCTCAGAAAGAGCCGTGGTGTGCGTTTTCGCCGGAAAACGCGTTTTCGGCCGAAAACGTGTACGTTTGCACTTCCCCGCCACAGGGAAGCTGCTAGCCGGGAATTCTCTGCCTGGTTCTACCCGCTGCCCGGAACGCTACGCAGGGCAAAAGCGGTTCTCGTCCTCCGTGCTTGCTTTTTCTCAGAAAGAGCCGTGGTGTGCGTTTTCGCCGGAAAACGCGTTTTCGGCCGAAAACGTGTACGTTTGCACTTCCCCGCCACAGGGAAGCTGCTAGCCGGGAATTCTCTGCCTGGTTCTACCCGCTGCCCGGAACGCTACGCAGGGCAAAAGCGGTTCTCGTCCTCCGTGCTTGCTTTTTCTCAGAAAGAGCCGTGGTGTGCGTTTTCGCCGGAAAACGCGTTTTCGGCCGAAAACGTGTACGTTTGCACTTCCCCGCCACAGGGAAGCTGCTAGCCGGGAATTCTCTGCCTGGTTCTACCCGCTGCCCGGAACGCTACGCAGGGCAAAAGCGGTTCTCGTCCTCCGTGCTTGCTTTTTCTCAGAAAGAGCCGTGGTGTGCGTTTTCGCCGGAAAACGCGTTTTCGGCCGAAAACGTGTACGTTTGCACTTCCCCGCCACAGGGAAGCTGCTAGCCGGGAATTCTCTGCCTGGTTCTACCCGCTGCCCGGAACGCTACGCAGGGCAAAAGCGGTTCTCGTCCTCCGTGCTTGCTTTTTCTCAGAAAGAGCCGTGGTGTGCGTTTTCGCCGGAAAACGCGTTTTCGGCCGAAAACGTGTACGTTTGCACTTCCCCGCCACAGGGAAGCTGCTAGCCGGGAATTCTCTGCCTGGTTCTACCCGCTGCCCGGAACGCTACGCAGGGCAAAAGCGGTTCTCGTCCTCCGTGCTTGCTTTTTCTCAGAAAGAGCCGTGGTGTGCGTTTTCGCCGGAAAACGCGTTTTCGGCCGAAAACGTGTACGTTTGCACTTCCCCGCCACAGGGAAGCTGCTAGCCGGGAATTCTCTGCCTGGTTCTACCCGCTGCCCGGAACGCTACGCAGGGCAAAAGCGGTTCTCGTCCTCCGTGCTTGCTTTTTCTCAGAAAGAGCCGTGGTGTGCGTTTTCGCCGGAAAACGCGTTTTCGGCCGAAAACGTGTACGTTTGCACTTCCCCGCCACAGGGAAGCTGCTAGCCGGGAATTCTCTGCCTGGTTCTACCCGCTGCCCGGAACGCTACGCAGGGCAAAAGCGGTTCTCGTCCTCCGTGCTTGCTTTTTCTCAGAAAGAGCCGTGGTGTGCGTTTTCGCCGGAAAACGCGTTTTCGGCCGAAAACGTGTACGTTTGCACTTCCCCGCCACAGGGAAGCTGCTAGCCGGGAATTCTCTGCCTGGTTCTACCCGCTGCCCGGAACGCTACGCAGGGCAAAAGCGGTTCTCGTCCTCCGTGCTTGCTTTTTCTCAGAAAGAGCCGTGGTGTGCGTTTTCGCCGGAAAACGCGTTTTCGGCCGAAAACGTGTACGTTTGCACTTCCCCGCCACAGGGAAGCTGCTAGCCGGGAATTCTCTGCCTGGTTCTACCCGCTGCCCGGAACGCTACGCAGGGCAAAAGCGGTTCTCGTCCTCCGTGCTTGCTTTTTCTCAGAAAGAGCCGTGGTGTGCGTTTTCGCCGGAAAACGCGTTTTCGGCCGAAAACGTGTACGTTTGCACTTCCCCGCCACAGGGAAGCTGCTAGCCGGGAATTCTCTGCCTGGTTCTACCCGCTGCCCGGAACGCTACGCAGGGCAAAAGCGGTTCTCGTCCTCCGTGCTTGCTTTTTCTCAGAAAGAGCCGTGGTGTGCGTTTTCGCCGGAAAACGCGTTTTCGGCCGAAAACGTGTACGTTTGCACTTCCCCGCCACAGGGAAGCTGCTAGCCGGGAATTCTCTGCCTGGTTCTACCCGCTGCCCGGAACGCTACGCAGGGCAAAAGCGGTTCTCGTCCTCCGTGCTTGCTTTTTCTCAGAAAGAGCCGTGGTGTGCGTTTTCGCCGGAAAACGCGTTTTCGGCCGAAAACGTGTACGTTTGCACTTCCCCGCCACAGGGAAGCTGCTAGCCGGGAATTCTCTGCCTGGTTCTACCCGCTGCCCGGAACGCTACGCAGGGCAAAAGCGGTTCTCGTCCTCCGTGCTTGCTTTTTCTCAGAAAGAGCCGTGGTGTGCGTTTTCGCCGGAAAACGCGTTTTCGGCCGAAAACGTGTACGTTTGCACTTCCCCGCCACAGGGAAGCTGCTAGCCGGGAATTCTCTGCCTGGTTCTACCCGCTGCCCGGAACGCTACGCAGGGCAAAAGCGGTTCTCGTCCTCCGTGCTTGCTTTTTCTCAGAAAGAGCCGTGGTGTGCGTTTTCGCCGGAAAACGCGTTTTCGGCCGAAAACGTGTACGTTTGCACTTCCCCGCCACAGGGAAGCTGCTAGCCGGGAATTCTCTGCCTGGTTCTACCCGCTGCCCGGAACGCTACGCAGGGCAAAAGCGGTTCTCGTCCTCCGTGCTTGCTTTTTCTCAGAAAGAGCCGTGGTGTGCGTTTTCGCCGGAAAACGCGTTTTCGGCCGAAAACGTGTACGTTTGCACTTCCCCGCCACAGGGAAGCTGCTAGCCGGGAATTCTCTGCCTGGTTCTACCCGCTGCCCGGAACGCTACGCAGGGCAAAAGCGGTTCTCGTCCTCCGTGCTTGCTTTTTCTCAGAAAGAGCCGTGGTGTGCGTTTTCGCCGGAAAACGCGTTTTCGGCCGAAAACGTGTACGTTTGCACTTCCCCGCCACAGGGAAGCTGCTAGCCGGGAATTCTCTGCCTGGTTCTACCCGCTGCCCGGAACGCTACGCAGGGCAAAAGCGGTTCTCGTCCTCCGTGCTTGCTTTTTCTCAGAAAGAGCCGTGGTGTGCGTTTTCGCCGGAAAACGCGTTTTCGGCCGAAAACGTGTACGTTTGCACTTCCCCGCCACAGGGAAGCTGCTAGCCGGGAATTCTCTGCCTGGTTCTACCCGCTGCCCGGAACGCTACGCAGGGCAAAAGCGGTTCTCGTCCTCCGTGCTTGCTTTTTCTCAGAAAGAGCCGTGGTGTGCGTTTTCGCCGGAAAACGCGTTTTCGGCCGAAAACGTGTACGTTTGCACTTCCCCGCCACAGGGAAGCTGCTAGCCGGGAATTCTCTGCCTGGTTCTACCCGCTGCCCGGAACGCTACGCAGGGCAAAAGCGGTTCTCGTCCTCCGTGCTTGCTTTTTCTCAGAAAGAGCCGTGGTGTGCGTTTTCGCCGGAAAACGCGTTTTCGGCCGAAAACGTGTACGTTTGCACTTCCCCGCCACAGGGAAGCTGCTAGCCGGGAATTCTCTGCCTGGTTCTACCCGCTGCCCGGAACGCTACGCAGGGCAAAAGCGGTTCTCGTCCTCCGTGCTTGCTTTTTCTCAGAAAGAGCCGTGGTGTGCGTTTTCGCCGGAAAACGCGTTTTCGGCCGAAAACGTGTACGTTTGCACTTCCCCGCCACAGGGAAGCTGCTAGCCGGGAATTCTCTGCCTGGTTCTACCCGCTGCCCGGAACGCTACGCAGGGCAAAAGCGGTTCTCGTCCTCCGTGCTTGCTTTTTCTCAGAAAGAGCCGTGGTGTGCGTTTTCGCCGGAAAACGCGTTTTCGGCCGAAAACGTGTACGTTTGCACTTCCCCGCCACAGGGAAGCTGCTAGCCGGGAATTCTCTGCCTGGTTCTACCCGCTGCCCGGAACGCTACGCAGGGCAAAAGCGGTTCTCGTCCTCCGTGCTTGCTTTTTCTCAGAAAGAGCCGTGGTGTGCGTTTTCGCCGGAAAACGCGTTTTCGGCCGAAAACGTGTACGTTTGCACTTCCCCGCCACAGGGAAGCTGCTAGCCGGGAATTCTCTGCCTGGTTCTACCCGCTGCCCGGAACGCTACGCAGGGCAAAAGCGGTTCTCGTCCTCCGTGCTTGCTTTTTCTCAGAAAGAGCCGTGGTGTGCGTTTTCGCCGGAAAACGCGTTTTCGGCCGAAAACGTGTACGTTTGCACTTCCCCGCCACAGGGAAGCTGCTAGCCGGGAATTCTCTGCCTGGTTCTACCCGCTGCCCGGAACGCTACGCAGGGCAAAAGCGGTTCTCGTCCTCCGTGCTTGCTTTTTCTCAGAAAGAGCCGTGGTGTGCGTTTTCGCCGGAAAACGCGTTTTCGGCCGAAAACGTGTACGTTTGCACTTCCCCGCCACAGGGAAGCTGCTAGCCGGGAATTCTCTGCCTGGTTCTACCCGCTGCCCGGAACGCTACGCAGGGCAAAAGCGGTTCTCGTCCTCCGTGCTTGCTTTTTCTCAGAAAGAGCCGTGGTGTGCGTTTTCGCCGGAAAACGCGTTTTCGGCCGAAAACGTGTACGTTTGCACTTCCCCGCCACAGGGAAGCTGCTAGCCGGGAATTCTCTGCCTGGTTCTACCCGCTGCCCGGAACGCTACGCAGGGCAAAAGCGGTTCTCGTCCTCCGTGCTTGCTTTTTCTCAGAAAGAGCCGTGGTGTGCGTTTTCGCCGGAAAACGCGTTTTCGGCCGAAAACGTGTACGTTTGCACTTCCCCGCCACAGGGAAGCTGCTAGCCGGGAATTCTCTGCCTGGTTCTACCCGCTGCCCGGAACGCTACGCAGGGCAAAAGCGGTTCTCGTCCTCCGTGCTTGCTTTTTCTCAGAAAGAGCCGTGGTGTGCGTTTTCGCCGGAAAACGCGTTTTCGGCCGAAAACGTGTACGTTTGCACTTCCCCGCCACAGGGAAGCTGCTAGCCGGGAATTCTCTGCCTGGTTCTACCCGCTGCCCGGAACGCTACGCAGGGCAAAAGCGGTTCTCGTCCTCCGTGCTTGCTTTTTCTCAGAAAGAGCCGTGGTGTGCGTTTTCGCCGGAAAACGCGTTTTCGGCCGAAAACGTGTACGTTTGCACTTCCCGTGCTTGCTTTTTCTCAGAAAGAGCCGTGGTGTGCGTTTTCGCCGGAAAACGCGTTTTCGGCCGAAAACGTGTACGTTTGCACTTCCC
>NW_027438184.1:0-15926 GCF_965140245.1 Athene noctua
CCGCCACAGGGAAGCTGCTAGCCGGGAATTCTCTGCCTGGTTCTACCCGCTGCCCGGAACGCTACGCAGGGCAAAAGCGGTTCTCGTCCTCCGTGCTTGCTTTTTCTCAGAAAGAGCCGTGGTGTGCGCTTTCGCCGGAAAACGCGTTTTCGGCCGAAAACGTGTACGTTTGCACTTCCCCGCCACAGGGAAGCTGCTAGCCGGGAATTCTCTGCCTGGTTCTACCCGCTGCCCGGAACGCTACGCAGGGCAAAAGCGGTTCTCGTCCTCCGTGCTTGCTTTTTCTCAGAAAGAGCCGTGGTGTGCGTTTTCGCCGGAAAACGCGTTTTCGGCCGAAAACGTGTACGTTTGCACTTCCCCGCCACAGGAAGCTGCTAGCCGGGAATTCTCTGCCTGGTTCTACCCGCTGCCCGGAACGCTACGCAGGGCAAAAGCGGTTCTCGTCCTCCGTGCTTGCTTTTTCTCAGAAAGAGCCGTGGTGTGCGTTTTCGCCGGAAAACGCGTTTTCGGCCGAAAACGTGTACGTTTGCACTTCCCCGCCACAGGGAAGCTGCTAGCCGGGAATTCTCTGCCTGGTTCTACCCGCTGCCCGGAACGCTACGCAGGGCAAAAGCGGTTCTCGTCCTCCGTGCTTGCTTTTTCTCAGAAAGAGCCGTGGTGTGCGTTTTCGCCGGAAAACGCGTTTTCGGCCGAAAACGTGTACGTTTGCACTTCCCCGCCACAGGGAAGCTGCTAGCCGGGAATTCTCTGCCTGGTTCTACCCGCTGCCCGGAACGCTACGCAGGGCAAAAGCGGTTCTCGTCCTCCGTGCTTGCTTTTTCTCAGAAAGAGCCGTGGTGTGCGTTTTCGCCGGAAAACGCGTTTTCGGCCGAAAACGTGTACGTTTGCACTTCCCCGCCACAGGGAAGCTGCTAGCCGGGAATTCTCTGCCTGGTTCTACCCGCTGCCCGGAACGCTACGCAGGGCAAAAGCGGTTCTCGTCCTCCGTGCTTGCTTTTTCTCAGAAAGAGCCGTGGTGTGCGTTTTCGCCGGAAAACGCGTTTTCGGCCGAAAACGTGTACGTTTGCACTTCCCCGCCACAGGGAAGCTGCTAGCCGGGAATTCTCTGCCTGGTTCTACCCGCTGCCCGGAACGCTACGCAGGGCAAAAGCGGTTCTCGTCCTCCGTGCTTGCTTTTTCTCAGAAAGAGCCGTGGTGTGCGTTTTGGCCGGAAAACGCGTTTTCGGCCGAAAACGTGTACGTTTGCACTTCCCCGCCACAGGGAAGCTGCTAGCCGGGAATTCTCTGCCTGGTTCTACCCGCTGCCCGGAACGCTACGCAGGGCAAAAGCGGTTCTCGTCCTCCGTGCTTGCTTTTTCTCAGAAAGAGCCGTGGTGTGCGTTTTCGCCGGAAAACGCGTTTTCGGCCGAAAACGTGTACGTTTGCACTTCCCCGCCACAGGGAAGCTGCTAGCCGGGAATTCTCTGCCTGGTTCTACCCGCTGCCCGGAACGCTACGCAGGGCAAAAGCGGTTCTCGTCCTCCGTGCTTGCTTTTTCTCAGAAAGAGCCGTGGTGTGCGTTTTGGCCGGAAAACGCGTTTTCGGCCGAAAACGTGTACGTTTGCACTTCCCCGCCACAGGGAAGCTGCTAGCCGGGAATTCTCTGCCTGGTTCTACCCGCTGCCCGGAACGCTACGCAGGGCAAAAGCGGTTCTCGTCCTCCGTGCTTGCTTTTTCTCAGAAAGAGCCGTGGTGTGCGTTTTGGCCGGAAAACGCGTTTTCGGCCGAAAACGTGTACGTTTGCACTTCCCCGCCACAGGGAAGCTGCTAGCCGGGAATTCTCTGCCTGGTTCTACCCGCTGCCCGGAACGCTACGCAGGGCAAAAGCGGTTCTCGTCCTCCGTGCTTGCTTTTTCTCAGAAAGAGCCGTGGTGTGCGTTTTCGCCGGAAAACGCGTTTTCGGCCGAAAACGTGTACGTTTGCACTTCCCCGCCACAGGGAAGCTGCTAGCCGGGAATTCTCTGCCTGGTTCTACCCGCTGCCCGGAACGCTACGCAGGGCAAAAGCGGTTCTCGTCCTCCGTGCTTGCTTTATCTCAGAAAGAGCCGTGGTGTGCGTTTTCGCCGGAAAACGCGTTTTCGGCCGAAAACGTGTACGTTTGCACTTCCCCGCCACAGGGAAGCTGCTAGCCGGGAATTCTCTGCCTGGTTCTACCCGCTGCCCGGAACGCTACGCAGGGCAAAAGCGGTTCTCGTCCTCCGTGCTTGCTTTTTCTCAGAAAGAGCCGTGGTGTGCGCTTTCGCCGGAAAACGCGTTTTCGGCCGAAAACGTGTACGTTTGCACTTCCCCGCCACAGGGAAGCTGCTAGCCGGGAATTCTCTGCCTGGTTCTACCCGCTGCCCGGAACGCTACGCAGGGCAAAAGCGGTTCTCGTCCTCCGTGCTTGCTTTTTCTCAGAAAGAGCCGTGGTGTGCGTTTTCGCCGGAAAACGCGTTTTCGGCCGAAAACGTGTACGTTTGCACTTCCCCGCCACAGGGAAGCTGCTAGCCGGGAATTCTCTGCCTGGTTCTACCCGCTGCCCGGAACGCTACGCAGGGCAAAAGCGGTTCTCGTCCTCCGTGCTTGCTTTTTCTCAGAAAGAGCCGTGGTGTGCGCTTTCGCCGGAAAACGCGTTTTCGGCCGAAAACGTGTACGTTTGCACTTCCCCGCCACAGGGAAGCTGCTAGCCGGGAATTCTCTGCCTGGTTCTACCCGCTGCCCGGAACGCTACGCAGGGCAAAAGCGGTTCTCGTCCTCCGTGCTTGCTTTTTCTCAGAAAGAGCCGTGGTGTGCGTTTTGGCCGGAAAACGCGTTTTCGGCCGAAAACGTGTACGTTTGCACTTCCCCGCCACAGGGAAGCTGCTAGCCGGGAATTCTCTGCCTGGTTCTACCCGCTGCCCGGAACGCTACGCAGGGCAAAAGCGGTTCTCGTCCTCCGTGCTTGCTTTTTCTCAGAAAGAGCCGTGGTGTGCGTTTTCGCCGGAAAACGCGTTTTCGGCCGAAAACGTGTACGTTTGCACTTCCCCGCCACAGGGAAGCTGCTAGCCGGGAATTCTCTGCCTGGTTCTACCCGCTGCCCGGAACGCTACGCAGGGCAAAAGCGGTTCTCGTCCTCCGTGCTTGCTTTTTCTCCGAAAGAGCCGTGGTGTGCGTTTTCGCCGGAAAACGCGTTTTCGGCCGAAAACGTGTACGTTTGCACTTCCCCGCCACAGGGAAGCTGCTAGCCGGGAATTCTCTGCCTGGTTCTACCCGCTGCCCGGAACGCTACGCAGGGCAAAAGCGGTTCTCGTCCTCCGTGCTTGCTTTTTCTCAGAAAGAGCCGTGGTGTGCGTTTTCGCCGGAAAACGCGTTTTCGGCCGAAAACGTGTACGTTTGCACTTCCCCGCCACAGGGAAGCTGCTAGCCGGGAATTCTCTGCCTGGTTCTACCCGCTGCCCGGAACGCTACGCAGGGCAAAAGCGGTTCTCGTCCTCCGTGCTTGCTTTATCTCAGAAAGAGCCGTGGTGTGCGTTTTGGCCGGAAAACGCGTTTTCGGCCGAAAACGTGTACGTTTGCACTTCCCCGCCACAGGGAAGCTGCTAGCCGGGAATTCTCTGCCTGGTTCTACCCGCTGCCCGGAACGCTACGCAGGGCAAAAGCGGTTCTCGTCCTCCGTGCTTGCTTTATCTCAGAAAGAGCCGTGGTGTGCGCTTTCGCCGGAAAACGCGTTTTCGGCCGAAAACGTTTACGTTTGCACTTCCCCGCCACAGGGAAGCTGCTAGCCGGGAATTCTCTGCCTGGTTCTACCCGCTGCCCGGAACGCTACGCAGGGCAAAAGCGGTTCTCGTCCTCCGTGCTTGCTTTTTCTCAGAAAGAGCCGTGGTGTGCGCTTTCGCCGGAAAACGCGTTTTCGGCCGAAAACGTGTACGTTTGCACTTCCCCGCCACAGGGAAGCTGCTAGCCGGGAATTCTCTGCCTGGTTCTACCCGCTGCCCGGAACGCTACGCAGGGCAAAAGCGGTTCTCGTCCTCCGTGCTTGCTTTTTCTCAGAAAGAGCCGTGGTGTGCGTTTTGGCCGGAAAACGCGTTTTCGGCCGAAAACGTGTACGTTTGCACTTCCCCGCCACAGGGAAGCTGCTAGCCGGGAATTCTCTGCCTGGTTCTACCCGCTGCCCGGAACGCTACGCAGGGCAAAAGCGGTTCTCGTCCTCCGTGCTTGCTTTTTCTCAGAAAGAGCCGTGGTGTGCGTTTTCGCCGGAAAACGCGTTTTCGGCCGAAAACGTGTACGTTTGCACTTCCCCGCCACAGGGAAGCTGCTAGCCGGGAATTCTCTGCCTGGTTCTACCCGCTGCCCGGAACGCTACGCAGGGCAAAAGCGGTTCTCGTCCTCCGTGCTTGCTTTTTCTCAGAAAGAGCCGTGGTGTGCGTTTTCGCCGGAAAACGCGTTTTCGGCCGAAAACGTGTACGTTTGCACTTCCCCGCCACAGGGAAGCTGCTAGCCGGGAATTCTCTGCCTGGTTCTACCCGCTGCCCGGAACGCTACGCAGGGCAAAAGCGGTTCTCGTCCTCCGTGCTTGCTTTTTCTCAGAAAGAGCCGTGGTGTGCGTTTTCGCCGGAAAACGCGTTTTCGGCCGAAAACGTGTACGTTTGCACTTCCCGCCACAGGGAAGCTGCTAGCCGGGAATTCTCTGCTGGTTCTACCCGCTGCCCGGAACGCTACGCAGGGCAAAAGCGGTTCTCGTCCTCCGTGCTTGCTTTATCTCAGAAAGAGCCGTGGTGTGCGTTTTCGCCGGAAAACGCGTTTTCGGCCGAAAACGTGTACGTTTGCACTTCCCCGCCACAGGGAAGCTGCTAGCCGGGAATTCTCTGCCTGGTTCTACCCGCTGCCCGGAACGCTACGCAGGGCAAAAGCGGTTCTCGTCCTCCGTGCTTGCTTTATCTCAGAAAGAGCCGTGGTGTGCGTTTTCGCCGGAAAACGCGTTTTCGGCCGAAAACGTGTACGTTTGCACTTCCCCGCCACAGGGAAGCTGCTAGCCGGGAATTCTCTGCCTGGTTCTACCCGCTGCCCGGAACGCTACGCAGGGCAAAAGCGGTTCTCGTCCTCCGTGCTTGCTTTTTCTCAGAAAGAGCCGTGGTGTGCGCTTTCGCCGGAAAACGCGTTTTCGGCCGAAAACGTGTACGTTTGCACTTCCCCGCCACAGGGAAGCTGCTAGCCGGGAATTCTCTGCCTGGTTCTACCCGCTGCCCGGAACGCTACGCAGGGCAAAAGCGGTTCTCGTCCTCCGTGCTTGCTTTTTCTCAGAAAGAGCCGTGGTGTGCGTTTTCGCCGGAAAACGCGTTTTCGGCCGAAAACGTGTACGTTTGCACTTCCCCGCCACAGGGAAGCTGCTAGCCGGGAATTCTCTGCCTGGTTCTACCCGCTGCCCGGAACGCTACGCAGGGCAAAAGCGGTTCTCGTCCTCCGTGCTTGCTTTTTCTCAGAAAGAGCCGTGGTGTGCGTTTTCGCCGGAAAACGCGTTTTCGGCCGAAAACTGTGTACGTTTGCACTTCCCCGCCACAGGGAAGCTGCTAGCCGGGAATTCTCTGCCTGGTTCTACCCGCTGCCCGGAACGCTACGCAGGGCAAAAGCGGTTCTCGTCCTCCGTGCTTGCTTTTTCTCAGAAAGAGCCGTGGTGTGCGTTTTCGCCGGAAAACGCGTTTTCGGCCGAAAACGTGTACGTTTGCACTTCCCCGCCACAGGGAAGCTGCTAGCCGGGAATTCTCTGCCTGGTTCTACCCGCTGCCCGGAACGCTACGCAGGGCAAAAGCGGTTCTCGTCCTCCGTGCTTGCTTTTTCTCAGAAAGAGCCGTGGTGTGCGCTTTCGCCGGAAAAGGCGTTTTCGGCCGAAAACGTGTACGTTTGCACTTCCCCGCCACAGGGAAGCTGCTAGCCGGGAATTCTCTGCCTGGTTCTACCCGCTGCCCGGAACGCTACGCAGGGCAAAAGCGGTTCTCGTCCTCCGTGCTTGCTTTTTCTCCGAAAGAGCCGTGGTGTGCGTTTTCGCCGGAAAACGCGTTTTCGGCCGAAAACGTGTACGTTTGCACTTCCCCGCCACAGGGAAGCTGCTAGCCGGGAATTCTCTGCCTGGTTCTACCCGCTGCCCGGAACGCTACGCAGGGCAAAAGCGGTTCTCGTCCTCCGTGCTTGCTTTCTCTCAGAAAGAGCCGTGGTGTGCGTTTTCGCCGGAAAACGCGTTTTCGGCCGAAAACGTGTACGTTTGCACTTCCCCGCCACAGGGAAGCTGCTAGCCGGGAATTCTCTGCCTGGTTCTACCCGCTGCCCGGAACGCTACGCAGGGCAAAAGCGGTTCTCGTCCTCCGTGCTTGCTTTTTCTCAGAAAGAGCCGTGGTGTGCGTTTTCGCCGGAAAACGCGTTTTCGGCCGAAAACGTGTACGTTTGCACTTCCCCGCCACAGGGAAGCTGCTAGCCGGGAATTCTCTGCCTGGTTCTACCCGCTGCCCGGAACGCTACGCAGGGCAAAAGCGGTTCTCGTCCTCCGTGCTTGCTTTCTCTCCGAAAGAGCCGTGGTGTGCGTTTTCGCCGGAAAACGCGTTTTCGGCCGAAAACGTGTACGTTTGCACTTCCCCGCCACAGGGAAGCTGCTAGCCGGGAATTCTCTGCCTGGTTCTACCCGCTGCCCGGAACGCTACGCAGGGCAAAAGCGGTTCTCGTCCTCCGTGCTTGCTTTTTCTCAGAAAGAGCCGTGGTGTGCGTTTTCGCCGGAAAACGCGTTTTCGGCCGAAAACGTGTACGTTTGCACTTCCCCGCCACAGGGAAGCTGCTAGCCGGGAATTCTCTGCCTGGTTCTACCCGCTGCCCGGAACGCTACGCAGGGCAAAAGCGGTTCTCGTCCTCCGTGCTTGCTTTTTCTCAGAAAGAGCCGTGGTGTGCGTTTTCGCCGGAAAACGCGTTTTCGGCCGAAAACGTGTACGTTTGCACTTCCCCGCCACAGGGAAGCTGCTAGCCGGGAATTCTCTGCCTGGTTCTACCCGCTGCCCGGAACGCTACGCAGGGCAAAAGCGGTTCTCGTCCTCCGTGCTTGCTTTTTCTCAGAAAGAGCCGTGGTGTGCGTTTTCGCCGGAAAACGCGTTTTCGGCCGAAAACGTGTACGTTTGCACTTCCCCGCCACAGGGAAGCTGCTAGCCGGGAATTCTCTGCCTGGTTCTACCCGCTGCCCGGAACGCTACGCAGGGCAAAAGCGGTTCTCGTCCTCCGTGCTTGCTTTTTCTCAGAAAGAGCCGTGGTGTGCGTTTTCGCCGGAAAACGCGTTTTCGGCCGAAAACGTGTACGTTTGCACTTCCCCGCCACAGGGAAGCTGCTAGCCGGGAATTCTCTGCCTGGTTCTACCCGCTGCCCGGAACGCTACGCAGGGCAAAAGCGGTTCTCGTCCTCCGTGCTTGCTTTTTCTCAGAAAGAGCCGTGGTGTGCGTTTTCGCCGGAAAACGCGTTTTCGGCCGAAAACGTGTACGTTTGCACTTCCCCGCCACAGGGAAGCTGCTAGCCGGGAATTCTCTGCCTGGTTCTACCCGCTGCCCGGAACGCTACGCAGGGCAAAAGCGGTTCTCGTCCTCCGTGCTTGCTTTTTCTCAGAAAGAGCCGTGGTGTGCGTTTTCGCCGGAAAACGCGTTTTCGGCCGAAAACGTGTACGTTTGCACTTCCCCGCCACAGGGAAGCTGCTAGCCGGGAATTCTCTGCCTGGTTCTACCCGCTGCCCGGAACGCTACGCAGGGCAAAAGCGGTTCTCGTCCTCCGTGCTTGCTTTTTCTCAGAAAGAGCCGTGGTGTGCGTTTTCGCCGGAAAACGCGTTTTCGGCCGAAAACGTGTACGTTTGCACTTCCCCGCCACAGGGAAGCTGCTAGCCGGGAATTCTCTGCCTGGTTCTACCCGCTGCCCGGAACGCTACGCAGGGCAAAAGCGGTTCTCGTCCTCCGTGCTTGCTTTTTCTCAGAAAGAGCCGTGGTGTGCGTTTTCGCCGGAAAACGCGTTTTCGGCCGAAAACGTGTACGTTTGCACTTCCCCGCCACAGGGAAGCTGCTAGCCGGGAATTCTCTGCCTGGTTCTACCCGCTGCCCGGAACGCTACGCAGGGCAAAAGCGGTTCTCGTCCTCCGTGCTTGCTTTTTCTCAGAAAGAGCCGTGGTGTGCGTTTTCGCCGGAAAACGCGTTTTCGGCCGAAAACGTGTACGTTTGCACTTCCCCGCCACAGGGAAGCTGCTAGCCGGGAATTCTCTGCCTGGTTCTACCCGCTGCCCGGAACGCTACGCAGGGCAAAAGCGGTTCTCGTCCTCCGTGCTTGCTTTTTCTCAGAAAGAGCCGTGGTGTGCGTTTTCGCCGGAAAACGCGTTTTCGGCCGAAAACGTGTACGTTTGCACTTCCCCGCCACAGGGAAGCTGCTAGCCGGGAATTCTCTGCCTGGTTCTACCCGCTGCCCGGAACGCTACGCAGGGCAAAAGCGGTTCTCGTCCTCCGTGCTTGCTTTTTCTCAGAAAGAGCCGTGGTGTGCGTTTTCGCCGGAAAACGCGTTTTCGGCCGAAAACGTGTACGTTTGCACTTCCCCGCCACAGGGAAGCTGCTAGCCGGGAATTCTCTGCCTGGTTCTACCCGCTGCCCGGAACGCTACGCAGGGCAAAAGCGGTTCTCGTCCTCCGTGCTTGCTTTTTCTCAGAAAGAGCCGTGGTGTGCGTTTTCGCCGGAAAACGCGTTTTCGGCCGAAAACGTGTACGTTTGCACTTCCCCGCCACAGGGAAGCTGCTAGCCGGGAATTCTCTGCCTGGTTCTACCCGCTGCCCGGAACGCTACGCAGGGCAAAAGCGGTTCTCGTCCTCCGTGCTTGCTTTTTCTCAGAAAGAGCCGTGGTGTGCGTTTTCGCCGGAAAACGCGTTTTCGGCCGAAAACGTGTACGTTTGCACTTCCCCGCCACAGGGAAGCTGCTAGCCGGGAATTCTCTGCCTGGTTCTACCCGCTGCCCGGAACGCTACGCAGGGCAAAAGCGGTTCTCGTCCTCCGTGCTTGCTTTTTCTCAGAAAGAGCCGTGGTGTGCGTTTTCGCCGGAAAACGCGTTTTCGGCCGAAAACGTGTACGTTTGCACTTCCCCGCCACAGGGAAGCTGCTAGCCGGGAATTCTCTGCCTGGTTCTACCCGCTGCCCGGAACGCTACGCAGGGCAAAAGCGGTTCTCGTCCTCCGTGCTTGCTTTTTCTCAGAAAGAGCCGTGGTGTGCGTTTTCGCCGGAAAACGCGTTTTCGGCCGAAAACGTGTACGTTTGCACTTCCCCGCCACAGGGAAGCTGCTAGCCGGGAATTCTCTGCCTGGTTCTACCCGCTGCCCGGAACGCTACGCAGGGCAAAAGCGGTTCTCGTCCTCCGTGCTTGCTTTTTCTCAGAAAGAGCCGTGGTGTGCGTTTTCGCCGGAAAACGCGTTTTCGGCCGAAAACGTGTACGTTTGCACTTCCCCGCCACAGGGAAGCTGCTAGCCGGGAATTCTCTGCCTGGTTCTACCCGCTGCCCGGAACGCTACGCAGGGCAAAAGCGGTTCTCGTCCTCCGTGCTTGCTTTTTCTCAGAAAGAGCCGTGGTGTGCGTTTTCGCCGGAAAACGCGTTTTCGGCCGAAAACGTGTACGTTTGCACTTCCCCGCCACAGGGAAGCTGCTAGCCGGGAATTCTCTGCCTGGTTCTACCCGCTGCCCGGAACGCTACGCAGGGCAAAAGCGGTTCTCGTCCTCCGTGCTTGCTTTTTCTCAGAAAGAGCCGTGGTGTGCGTTTTCGCCGGAAAACGCGTTTTCGGCCGAAAACGTGTACGTTTGCACTTCCCCGCCACAGGGAAGCTGCTAGCCGGGAATTCTCTGCCTGGTTCTACCCGCTGCCCGGAACGCTACGCAGGGCAAAAGCGGTTCTCGTCCTCCGTGCTTGCTTTTTCTCAGAAAGAGCCGTGGTGTGCGTTTTCGCCGGAAAACGCGTTTTCGGCCGAAAACGTGTACGTTTGCACTTCCCCGCCACAGGGAAGCTGCTAGCCGGGAATTCTCTGCCTGGTTCTACCCGCTGCCCGGAACGCTACGCAGGGCAAAAGCGGTTCTCGTCCTCCGTGCTTGCTTTTTCTCAGAAAGAGCCGTGGTGTGCGTTTTCGCCGGAAAACGCGTTTTCGGCCGAAAACGTGTACGTTTGCACTTCCCCGCCACAGGGAAGCTGCTAGCCGGGAATTCTCTGCCTGGTTCTACCCGCTGCCCGGAACGCTACGCAGGGCAAAAGCGGTTCTCGTCCTCCGTGCTTGCTTTTTCTCAGAAAGAGCCGTGGTGTGCGTTTTCGCCGGAAAACGCGTTTTCGGCCGAAAACGTGTACGTTTGCACTTCCCCGCCACAGGGAAGCTGCTAGCCGGGAATTCTCTGCCTGGTTCTACCCGCTGCCCGGAACGCTACGCAGGGCAAAAGCGGTTCTCGTCCTCCGTGCTTGCTTTTTCTCAGAAAGAGCCGTGGTGTGCGTTTTCGCCGGAAAACGCGTTTTCGGCCGAAAACGTGTACGTTTGCACTTCCCCGCCACAGGGAAGCTGCTAGCCGGGAATTCTCTGCCTGGTTCTACCCGCTGCCCGGAACGCTACGCAGGGCAAAAGCGGTTCTCGTCCTCCGTGCTTGCTTTTTCTCAGAAAGAGCCGTGGTGTGCGTTTTCGCCGGAAAACGCGTTTTCGGCCGAAAACGTGTACGTTTGCACTTCCCCGCCACAGGGAAGCTGCTAGCCGGGAATTCTCTGCCTGGTTCTACCCGCTGCCCGGAACGCTACGCAGGGCAAAAGCGGTTCTCGTCCTCCGTGCTTGCTTTTTCTCAGAAAGAGCCGTGGTGTGCGTTTTCGCCGGAAAACGCGTTTTCGGCCGAAAACGTGTACGTTTGCACTTCCCCGCCACAGGGAAGCTGCTAGCCGGGAATTCTCTGCCTGGTTCTACCCGCTGCCCGGAACGCTACGCAGGGCAAAAGCGGTTCTCGTCCTCCGTGCTTGCTTTTTCTCAGAAAGAGCCGTGGTGTGCGTTTTCGCCGGAAAACGCGTTTTCGGCCGAAAACGTGTACGTTTGCACTTCCCCGCCACAGGGAAGCTGCTAGCCGGGAATTCTCTGCCTGGTTCTACCCGCTGCCCGGAACGCTACGCAGGGCAAAAGCGGTTCTCGTCCTCCGTGCTTGCTTTTTCTCAGAAAGAGCCGTGGTGTGCGTTTTCGCCGGAAAACGCGTTTTCGGCCGAAAACGTGTACGTTTGCACTTCCCCGCCACAGGGAAGCTGCTAGCCGGGAATTCTCTGCCTGGTTCTACCCGCTGCCCGGAACGCTACGCAGGGCAAAAGCGGTTCTCGTCCTCCGTGCTTGCTTTTTCTCAGAAAGAGCCGTGGTGTGCGTTTTCGCCGGAAAACGCGTTTTCGGCCGAAAACGTGTACGTTTGCACTTCCCCGCCACAGGGAAGCTGCTAGCCGGGAATTCTCTGCCTGGTTCTACCCGCTGCCCGGAACGCTACGCAGGGCAAAAGCGGTTCTCGTCCTCCGTGCTTGCTTTTTCTCAGAAAGAGCCGTGGTGTGCGTTTTCGCCGGAAAACGCGTTTTCGGCCGAAAACGTGTACGTTTGCACTTCCCCGCCACAGGGAAGCTGCTAGCCGGGAATTCTCTGCCTGGTTCTACCCGCTGCCCGGAACGCTACGCAGGGCAAAAGCGGTTCTCGTCCTCCGTGCTTGCTTTTTCTCAGAAAGAGCCGTGGTGTGCGTTTTCGCCGGAAAACGCGTTTTCGGCCGAAAACGTGTACGTTTGCACTTCCCCGCCACAGGGAAGCTGCTAGCCGGGAATTCTCTGCCTGGTTCTACCCGCTGCCCGGAACGCTACGCAGGGCAAAAGCGGTTCTCGTCCTCCGTGCTTGCTTTTTCTCAGAAAGAGCCGTGGTGTGCGTTTTCGCCGGAAAACGCGTTTTCGGCCGAAAACGTGTACGTTTGCACTTCCCCGCCACAGGGAAGCTGCTAGCCGGGAATTCTCTGCCTGGTTCTACCCGCTGCCCGGAACGCTACGCAGGGCAAAAGCGGTTCTCGTCCTCCGTGCTTGCTTTTTCTCAGAAAGAGCCGTGGTGTGCGTTTTCGCCGGAAAACGCGTTTTCGGCCGAAAACGTGTACGTTTGCACTTCCCCGCCACAGGGAAGCTGCTAGCCGGGAATTCTCTGCCTGGTTCTACCCGCTGCCCGGAACGCTACGCAGGGCAAAAGCGGTTCTCGTCCTCCGTGCTTGCTTTTTCTCAGAAAGAGCCGTGGTGTGCGTTTTCGCCGGAAAACGCGTTTTCGGCCGAAAACGTGTACGTTTGCACTTCCCCGCCACAGGGAAGCTGCTAGCCGGGAATTCTCTGCCTGGTTCTACCCGCTGCCCGGAACGCTACGCAGGGCAAAAGCGGTTCTCGTCCTCCGTGCTTGCTTTTTCTCAGAAAGAGCCGTGGTGTGCGTTTTCGCCGGAAAACGCGTTTTCGGCCGAAAACGTGTACGTTTGCACTTCCCCGCCACAGGGAAGCTGCTAGCCGGGAATTCTCTGCCTGGTTCTACCCGCTGCCCGGAACGCTACGCAGGGCAAAAGCGGTTCTCGTCCTCCGTGCTTGCTTTTTCTCAGAAAGAGCCGTGGTGTGCGTTTTCGCCGGAAAACGCGTTTTCGGCCGAAAACGTGTACGTTTGCACTTCCCCGCCACAGGGAAGCTGCTAGCCGGGAATTCTCTGCCTGGTTCTACCCGCTGCCCGGAACGCTACGCAGGGCAAAAGCGGTTCTCGTCCTCCGTGCTTGCTTTTTCTCAGAAAGAGCCGTGGTGTGCGTTTTCGCCGGAAAACGCGTTTTCGGCCGAAAACGTGTACGTTTGCACTTCCCCGCCACAGGGAAGCTGCTAGCCGGGAATTCTCTGCCTGGTTCTACCCGCTGCCCGGAACGCTACGCAGGGCAAAAGCGGTTCTCGTCCTCCGTGCTTGCTTTTTCTCAGAAAGAGCCGTGGTGTGCGTTTTCGCCGGAAAACGCGTTTTCGGCCGAAAACGTGTACGTTTGCACTTCCCCGCCACAGGGAAGCTGCTAGCCGGGAATTCTCTGCCTGGTTCTACCCGCTGCCCGGAACGCTACGCAGGGCAAAAGCGGTTCTCGTCCTCCGTGCTTGCTTTTTCTCAGAAAGAGCCGTGGTGTGCGTTTTCGCCGGAAAACGCGTTTTCGGCCGAAAACGTGTACGTTTGCACTTCCCCGCCACAGGGAAGCTGCTAGCCGGGAATTCTCTGCCTGGTTCTACCCGCTGCCCGGAACGCTACGCAGGGCAAAAGCGGTTCTCGTCCTCCGTGCTTGCTTTTTCTCAGAAAGAGCCGTGGTGTGCGTTTTCGCCGGAAAACGCGTTTTCGGCCGAAAACGTGTACGTTTGCACTTCCCCGCCACAGGGAAGCTGCTAGCCGGGAATTCTCTGCCTGGTTCTACCCGCTGCCCGGAACGCTACGCAGGGCAAAAGCGGTTCTCGTCCTCCGTGCTTGCTTTTTCTCAGAAAGAGCCGTGGTGTGCGTTTTCGCCGGAAAACGCGTTTTCGGCCGAAAACGTGTACGTTTGCACTTCCCCGCCACAGGGAAGCTGCTAGCCGGGAATTCTCTGCCTGGTTCTACCCGCTGCCCGGAACGCTACGCAGGGCAAAAGCGGTTCTCGTCCTCCGTGCTTGCTTTTTCTCAGAAAGAGCCGTGGTGTGCGTTTTCGCCGGAAAACGCGTTTTCGGCCGAAAACGTGTACGTTTGCACTTCCCCGCCACAGGGAAGCTGCTAGCCGGGAATTCTCTGCCTGGTTCTACCCGCTGCCCGGAACGCTACGCAGGGCAAAAGCGGTTCTCGTCCTCCGTGCTTGCTTTTTCTCAGAAAGAGCCGTGGTGTGCGTTTTCGCCGGAAAACGCGTTTTCGGCCGAAAACGTGTACGTTTGCACTTCCCCGCCACAGGGAAGCTGCTAGCCGGGAATTCTCTGCCTGGTTCTACCCGCTGCCCGGAACGCTACGCAGGGCAAAAGCGGTTCTCGTCCTCCGTGCTTGCTTTTTCTCAGAAAGAGCCGTGGTGTGCGTTTTCGCCGGAAAACGCGTTTTCGGCCGAAAACGTGTACGTTTGCACTTCCCCGCCACAGGGAAGCTGCTAGCCGGGAATTCTCTGCCTGGTTCTACCCGCTGCCCGGAACGCTACGCAGGGCAAAAGCGGTTCTCGTCCTCCGTGCTTGCTTTTTCTCAGAAAGAGCCGTGGTGTGCGTTTTCGCCGGAAAACGCGTTTTCGGCCGAAAACGTGTACGTTTGCACTTCCCCGCCACAGGGAAGCTGCTAGCCGGGAATTCTCTGCCTGGTTCTACCCGCTGCCCGGAACGCTACGCAGGGCAAAAGCGGTTCTCGTCCTCCGTGCTTGCTTTTTCTCAGAAAGAGCCGTGGTGTGCGTTTTCGCCGGAAAACGCGTTTTCGGCCGAAAACGTGTACGTTTGCACTTCCCCGCCACAGGGAAGCTGCTAGCCGGGAATTCTCTGCCTGGTTCTACCCGCTGCCCGGAACGCTACGCAGGGCAAAAGCGGTTCTCGTCCTCCGTGCTTGCTTTTTCTCAGAAAGAGCCGTGGTGTGCGTTTTCGCCGGAAAACGCGTTTTCGGCCGAAAACGTGTACGTTTGCACTTCCCCGCCACAGGGAAGCTGCTAGCCGGGAATTCTCTGCCTGGTTCTACCCGCTGCCCGGAACGCTACGCAGGGCAAAAGCGGTTCTCGTCCTCCGTGCTTGCTTTTTCTCAGAAAGAGCCGTGGTGTGCGTTTTCGCCGGAAAACGCGTTTTCGGCCGAAAACGTGTACGTTTGCACTTCCCCGCCACAGGGAAGCTGCTAGCCGGGAATTCTCTGCCTGGTTCTACCCGCTGCCCGGAACGCTACGCAGGGCAAAAGCGGTTCTCGTCCTCCGTGCTTGCTTTTTCTCAGAAAGAGCCGTGGTGTGCGTTTTCGCCGGAAAACGCGTTTTCGGCCGAAAACGTGTACGTTTGCACTTCCCCGCCACAGGGAAGCTGCTAGCCGGGAATTCTCTGCCTGGTTCTACCCGCTGCCCGGAACGCTACGCAGGGCAAAAGCGGTTCTCGTCCTCCGTGCTTGCTTTTTCTCAGAAAGAGCCGTGGTGTGCGTTTTCGCCGGAAAACGCGTTTTCGGCCGAAAACGTGTACGTTTGCACTTCCCCGCCACAGGGAAGCTGCTAGCCGGGAATTCTCTGCCTGGTTCTACCCGCTGCCCGGAACGCTACGCAGGGCAAAAGCGGTTCTCGTCCTCCGTGCTTGCTTTTTCTCAGAAAGAGCCGTGGTGTGCGTTTTCGCCGGAAAACGCGTTTTCGGCCGAAAACGTGTACGTTTGCACTTCCCCGCCACAGGGAAGCTGCTAGCCGGGAATTCTCTGCCTGGTTCTACCCGCTGCCCGGAACGCTACGCAGGGCAAAAGCGGTTCTCGTCCTCCGTGCTTGCTTTTTCTCAGAAAGAGCCGTGGTGTGCGTTTTCGCCGGAAAACGCGTTTTCGGCCGAAAACGTGTACGTTTGCACTTCCCCGCCACAGGGAAGCTGCTAGCCGGGAATTCTCTGCCTGGTTCTACCCGCTGCCCGGAACGCTACGCAGGGCAAAAGCGGTTCTCGTCCTCCAAACGCGTTTTCGGCCGAAAACGTGTACGTTTGCACTTCCCCGCCACAGGGAAGCTGCTAGCCGGGAATTCTCTGCCTGGTTCTACCCGCTGCCCGGAACGCTACGCAGGGCAAAAGCGGTTCTCGTCCTCCGTGCTTGCTTTTTCTCAGAAAGAGCCGTGGTGTGCGTTTTCGCCGGAAAACGCGTTTTCGGCCGAAAACGTGTACGTTTGCACTTCCCCGCCACAGGGAAGCTGCTAGCCGGGAATTCTCTGCCTGGTTCT
>NW_027438185.1:0-15403 GCF_965140245.1 Athene noctua
AACGTGTACGTTTGCACTTCCCCGCCACAGGGAAGCTGCTAGCCGGGAATTCTCTGCCTGGTTCTACCCGCTGCCCGGAACGCTACGCAGGGCAAAAGCGGTTCTCGTCCTCCGTGCTTGCTTTTTCTCAGAAAGAGCCGTGGTGTGCGTTTTCGCCGGAAAACGCGTTTTCGGCCGAAAACGTGTACGTTTGCACTTCCCCGCCACAGGGAAGCTGCTAGCCGGGAATTCTCTGCCTGGTTCTACCCGCTGCCCGGAACGCTACGCAGGGCAAAAGCGGTTCTCGTCCTCCGTGCTTGCTTTTTCTCAGAAAGAGCCGTGGTGTGCGTTTTCGCCGGAAAACGCGTTTTCGGCCGAAAACGTGTACGTTTGCACTTCCCCGCCACAGGGAAGCTGCTAGCCGGGAATTCTCTGCCTGGTTCTACCCGCTGCCCGGAACGCTACGCAGGGCAAAAGCGGTTCTCGTCCTCCGTGCTTGCTTTTTCTCAGAAAGAGCCGTGGTGTGCGTTTTCGCCGGAAAACGCGTTTTCGGCCGAAAACGTGTACGTTTGCACTTCCCCGCCACAGGGAAGCTGCTAGCCGGGAATTCTCTGCCTGGTTCTACCCGCTGCCCGGAACGCTACGCAGGGCAAAAGCGGTTCTCGTCCTCCGTGCTTGCTTTTTCTCAGAAAGAGCCGTGGTGTGCGTTTTCGCCGGAAAACGCGTTTTCGGCCGAAAACGTGTACGTTTGCACTTCCCCGCCACAGGGAAGCTGCTAGCCGGGAATTCTCTGCCTGGTTCTACCCGCTGCCCGGAACGCTACGCAGGGCAAAAGCGGTTCTCGTCCTCCGTGCTTGCTTTTTCTCAGAAAGAGCCGTGGTGTGCGTTTTCGCCGGAAAACGCGTTTTCGGCCGAAAACGTGTACGTTTGCACTTCCCCGCCACAGGGAAGCTGCTAGCCGGGAATTCTCTGCCTGGTTCTACCCGCTGCCCGGAACGCTACGCAGGGCAAAAGCGGTTCTCGTCCTCCGTGCTTGCTTTTTCTCAGAAAGAGCCGTGGTGTGCGTTTTCGCCGGAAAACGCGTTTTCGGCCGAAAACGTGTACGTTTGCACTTCCCCGCCACAGGGAAGCTGCTAGCCGGGAATTCTCTGCCTGGTTCTACCCGCTGCCCGGAACGCTACGCAGGGCAAAAGCGGTTCTCGTCCTCCGTGCTTGCTTTTTCTCAGAAAGAGCCGTGGTGTGCGTTTTCGCCGGAAAACGCGTTTTCGGCCGAAAACGTGTACGTTTGCACTTCCCCGCCACAGGGAAGCTGCTAGCCGGGAATTCTCTGCCTGGTTCTACCCGCTGCCCGGAACGCTACGCAGGGCAAAAGCGGTTCTCGTCCTCCGTGCTTGCTTTTTCTCAGAAAGAGCCGTGGTGTGCGTTTTCGCCGGAAAACGCGTTTTCGGCCGAAAACGTGTACGTTTGCACTTCCCCGCCACAGGGAAGCTGCTAGCCGGGAATTCTCTGCCTGGTTCTACCCGCTGCCCGGAACGCTACGCAGGGCAAAAGCGGTTCTCGTCCTCCGTGCTTGCTTTTTCTCAGAAAGAGCCGTGGTGTGCGTTTTCGCCGGAAAACGCGTTTTCGGCCGAAAACGTGTACGTTTGCACTTCCCCGCCACAGGGAAGCTGCTAGCCGGGAATTCTCTGCCTGGTTCTACCCGCTGCCCGGAACGCTACGCAGGGCAAAAGCGGTTCTCGTCCTCCGTGCTTGCTTTTTCTCAGAAAGAGCCGTGGTGTGCGTTTTCGCCGGAAAACGCGTTTTCGGCCGAAAACGTGTACGTTTGCACTTCCCCGCCACAGGGAAGCTGCTAGCCGGGAATTCTCTGCCTGGTTCTACCCGCTGCCCGGAACGCTACGCAGGGCAAAAGCGGTTCTCGTCCTCCGTGCTTGCTTTTTCTCAGAAAGAGCCGTGGTGTGCGTTTTCGCCGGAAAACGCGTTTTCGGCCGAAAACGTGTACGTTTGCACTTCCCCGCCACAGGGAAGCTGCTAGCCGGGAATTCTCTGCCTGGTTCTACCCGCTGCCCGGAACGCTACGCAGGGCAAAAGCGGTTCTCGTCCTCCGTGCTTGCTTTTTCTCAGAAAGAGCCGTGGTGTGCGTTTTCGCCGGAAAACGCGTTTTCGGCCGAAAACGTGTACGTTTGCACTTCCCCGCCACAGGGAAGCTGCTAGCCGGGAATTCTCTGCCTGGTTCTACCCGCTGCCCGGAACGCTACGCAGGGCAAAAGCGGTTCTCGTCCTCCGTGCTTGCTTTTTCTCAGAAAGAGCCGTGGTGTGCGTTTTCGCCGGAAAACGCGTTTTCGGCCGAAAACGTGTACGTTTGCACTTCCCCGCCACAGGGAAGCTGCTAGCCGGGAATTCTCTGCCTGGTTCTACCCGCTGCCCGGAACGCTACGCAGGGCAAAAGCGGTTCTCGTCCTCCGTGCTTGCTTTTTCTCAGAAAGAGCCGTGGTGTGCGTTTTCGCCGGAAAACGCGTTTTCGGCCGAAAACGTGTACGTTTGCACTTCCCCGCCACAGGGAAGCTGCTAGCCGGGAATTCTCTGCCTGGTTCTACCCGCTGCCCGGAACGCTACGCAGGGCAAAAGCGGTTCTCGTCCTCCGTGCTTGCTTTTTCTCAGAAAGAGCCGTGGTGTGCGTTTTCGCCGGAAAACGCGTTTTCGGCCGAAAACGTGTACGTTTGCACTTCCCCGCCACAGGGAAGCTGCTAGCCGGGAATTCTCTGCCTGGTTCTACCCGCTGCCCGGAACGCTACGCAGGGCAAAAGCGGTTCTCGTCCTCCGTGCTTGCTTTTTCTCAGAAAGAGCCGTGGTGTGCGTTTTCGCCGGAAAACGCGTTTTCGGCCGAAAACGTGTACGTTTGCACTTCCCCGCCACAGGGAAGCTGCTAGCCGGGAATTCTCTGCCTGGTTCTACCCGCTGCCCGGAACGCTACGCAGGGCAAAAGCGGTTCTCGTCCTCCGTGCTTGCTTTTTCTCAGAAAGAGCCGTGGTGTGCGTTTTCGCCGGAAAACGCGTTTTCGGCCGAAAACGTGTACGTTTGCACTTCCCCGCCACAGGGAAGCTGCTAGCCGGGAATTCTCTGCCTGGTTCTACCCGCTGCCCGGAACGCTACGCAGGGCAAAAGCGGTTCTCGTCCTCCGTGCTTGCTTTTTCTCAGAAAGAGCCGTGGTGTGCGTTTTCGCCGGAAAACGCGTTTTCGGCCGAAAACGTGTACGTTTGCACTTCCCCGCCACAGGGAAGCTGCTAGCCGGGAATTCTCTGCCTGGTTCTACCCGCTGCCCGGAACGCTACGCAGGGCAAAAGCGGTTCTCGTCCTCCGTGCTTGCTTTTTCTCAGAAAGAGCCGTGGTGTGCGTTTTCGCCGGAAAACGCGTTTTCGGCCGAAAACGTGTACGTTTGCACTTCCCCGCCACAGGGAAGCTGCTAGCCGGGAATTCTCTGCCTGGTTCTACCCGCTGCCCGGAACGCTACGCAGGGCAAAAGCGGTTCTCGTCCTCCGTGCTTGCTTTTTCTCAGAAAGAGCCGTGGTGTGCGTTTTCGCCGGAAAACGCGTTTTCGGCCGAAAACGTGTACGTTTGCACTTCCCCGCCACAGGGAAGCTGCTAGCCGGGAATTCTCTGCCTGGTTCTACCCGCTGCCCGGAACGCTACGCAGGGCAAAAGCGGTTCTCGTCCTCCGTGCTTGCTTTTTCTCAGAAAGAGCCGTGGTGTGCGTTTTCGCCGGAAAACGCGTTTTCGGCCGAAAACGTGTACGTTTGCACTTCCCCGCCACAGGGAAGCTGCTAGCCGGGAATTCTCTGCCTGGTTCTACCCGCTGCCCGGAACGCTACGCAGGGCAAAAGCGGTTCTCGTCCTCCGTGCTTGCTTTTTCTCAGAAAGAGCCGTGGTGTGCGTTTTCGCCGGAAAACGCGTTTTCGGCCGAAAACGTGTACGTTTGCACTTCCCCGCCACAGGGAAGCTGCTAGCCGGGAATTCTCTGCCTGGTTCTACCCGCTGCCCGGAACGCTACGCAGGGCAAAAGCGGTTCTCGTCCTCCGTGCTTGCTTTTTCTCAGAAAGAGCCGTGGTGTGCGTTTTCGCCGGAAAACGCGTTTTCGGCCGAAAACGTGTACGTTTGCACTTCCCCGCCACAGGGAAGCTGCTAGCCGGGAATTCTCTGCCTGGTTCTACCCGCTGCCCGGAACGCTACGCAGGGCAAAAGCGGTTCTCGTCCTCCGTGCTTGCTTTTTCTCAGAAAGAGCCGTGGTGTGCGTTTTCGCCGGAAAACGCGTTTTCGGCCGAAAACGTGTACGTTTGCACTTCCCCGCCACAGGGAAGCTGCTAGCCGGGAATTCTCTGCCTGGTTCTACCCGCTGCCCGGAACGCTACGCAGGGCAAAAGCGGTTCTCGTCCTCCGTGCTTGCTTTTTCTCAGAAAGAGCCGTGGTGTGCGTTTTCGCCGGAAAACGCGTTTTCGGCCGAAAACGTGTACGTTTGCACTTCCCCGCCACAGGGAAGCTGCTAGCCGGGAATTCTCTGCCTGGTTCTACCCGCTGCCCGGAACGCTACGCAGGGCAAAAGCGGTTCTCGTCCTCCGTGCTTGCTTTTTCTCAGAAAGAGCCGTGGTGTGCGTTTTCGCCGGAAAACGCGTTTTCGGCCGAAAACGTGTACGTTTGCACTTCCCCGCCACAGGGAAGCTGCTAGCCGGGAATTCTCTGCCTGGTTCTACCCGCTGCCCGGAACGCTACGCAGGGCAAAAGCGGTTCTCGTCCTCCGTGCTTGCTTTTTCTCAGAAAGAGCCGTGGTGTGCGTTTTCGCCGGAAAACGCGTTTTCGGCCGAAAACGTGTACGTGTGCACTTCCCCGCCACAGGGAAGCTGCTAGCCGGGAATTCTCTGCCTGGTTCTACCCGCTGCCCGGAACGCTACGCAGGGCAAAAGCGGTTCTCGTCCTCCGTGCTTGCTTTTTCTCAGAAAGAGCCGTGGTGTGCGTTTTCGCCGGAAAACGCGTTTTCGGCCGAAAACGTGTACGTTTGCACTTCCCCGCCACAGGGAAGCTGCTAGCCGGGAATTCTCTGCCTGGTTCTACCCGCTGCCCGGAACGCTACGCAGGGCAAAAGCGGTTCTCGTCCTCCGTGCTTGCTTTTTCTCAGAAAGAGCCGTGGTGTGCGTTTTCGCCGGAAAACGCGTTTTCGGCCGAAAACGTGTACGTTTGCACTTCCCCGCCACAGGGAAGCTGCTAGCCGGGAATTCTCTGCCTGGTTCTACCCGCTGCCCGGAACGCTACGCAGGGCAAAAGCGGTTCTCGTCCTCCGTGCTTGCTTTTTCTCAGAAAGAGCCGTGGTGTGCGTTTTCGCCGGAAAACGCGTTTTCGGCCGAAAACGTGTACGTTTGCACTTCCCCGCCACAGGGAAGCTGCTAGCCGGGAATTCTCTGCCTGGTTCTACCCGCTGCCCGGAACGCTACGCAGGGCAAAAGCGGTTCTCGTCCTCCGTGCTTGCTTTTTCTCAGAAAGAGCCGTGGTGTGCGTTTTCGCCGGAAAACGCGTTTTCGGCCGAAAACGTGTACGTTTGCACTTCCCCGCCACAGGGAAGCTGCTAGCCGGGAATTCTCTGCCTGGTTCTACCCGCTGCCCGGAACGCTACGCAGGGCAAAAGCGGTTCTCGTCCTCCGTGCTTGCTTTTTCTCAGAAAGAGCCGTGGTGTGCGTTTTCGCCGGAAAACGCGTTTTCGGCCGAAAACGTGTACGTTTGCACTTCCCCGCCACAGGGAAGCTGCTAGCCGGGAATTCTCTGCCTGGTTCTACCCGCTGCCCGGAACGCTACGCAGGGCAAAAGCGGTTCTCGTCCTCCGTGCTTGCTTTTTCTCAGAAAGAGCCGTGGTGTGCGTTTTCGCCGGAAAACGCGTTTTCGGCCGAAAACGTGTACGTTTGCACTTCCCCGCCACAGGGAAGCTGCTAGCCGGGAATTCTCTGCCTGGTTCTACCCGCTGCCCGGAACGCTACGCAGGGCAAAAGCGGTTCTCGTCCTCCGTGCTTGCTTTTTCTCAGAAAGAGCCGTGGTGTGCGTTTTCGCCGGAAAACGCCCCGCCTGCCCGGAAATCGCTACGCAGGGCAAGGTTTCTCGTCCTCCGTGCTTGCTTTTTCTCAGAAAGAGCTGGGTGGGTTTTCTTTCGGCCAGAAAACGTGTACGTTTGCACTTCCCCGCCACAGGGAAGCTGCTAGCCGGGAATTCTCTGCCTGGTTCTACCCGCTGCCCGGAACGCTACGCAGGGCAAAAGCGGTTCTCGTCCTCCGTGCTTGCTTTTTCTCAGAAAGAGCCGTGGTGTGCGTTTTCGCCGGAAAACGCGTTTTCGGCCGAAAACGTGTACGTTTGCACTTCCCCGCCACAGGGAAGCTGCTAGCCGGGAATTCTCTGCCTGGTTCTACCCGCTGCCCGGAACGCTACGCAGGGCAAAAGCGGTTCTCGTCCTCCGTGCTTGCTTTTTCTCAGAAAGAGCCGTGGTGTGCGTTTTCGCCGGAAAACGCGTTTTCGGCCGAAAACGTGTACGTTTGCACTTCCCCGCCACAGGGAAGCTGCTAGCCGGGAATTCTCTGCCTGGTTCTACCCGCTGCCCGGAACGCTACGCAGGGCAAAAGCGGTTCTCGTCCTCCGTGCTTGCTTTTTCTCAGAAAGAGCCGTGGTGTGCGTTTTCGCCGGAAAACGCGGTTTTCGGCCGAAAACGTGTACGTTTGCACTTCCCCCGCCACAGGGAAGCTGCTAGCCGGGAATTCTCTGCCTGGTTCTACCCGCTGCCCGGAACGCTACGCAGGGCAAAAGCGGTTCTCGTCCTCCGTGCTTGCTTTTTCTCAGAAAGAGCCGTGGTGTGCGTTTTCGCCGGAAAACGCGTTTTCGGCCGAAAACGTGTACGTTTGCACTTCCCCGCCACAGGGAAGCTGCTAGCCGGGAATTCTCTGCCTGGTTCTACCCGCTGCCCGGAACGCTACGCAGGGCAAAAGCGGTTCTCGTCCTCCGTGCTTGCTTTTTCTCAGAAAGAGCCGTGGTGTGCGTTTTCGCCGGAAAACGCGTTTTCGGCCGAAAACGTGTACGTTTGCACTTCCCCGCCACAGGGAAGCTGCTAGCCGGGAATTCTCTGCCTGGTTCTATCCGCTGCCCGGAACGCTACGCAGGGCAAAAGCGGTTCTCGTCCTCCGTGCTTGCTTTTTCTCAGAAAGAGCCGTGGTGTGCGTTTTCGCCGGGAAAACGCGTTTTCGGCCGAAAACGTGTACGTTTGCACTTCCCGGCCACAGGGAAGCTGCTAGCCGGGAATTCTCTGCCTGGTTCTACCCGCTGCCCGGAACGCTACGCAGGGCAAAAGCGGTTCTCGTCCTCCGTGCTTGCTTTTTCTCAGAAAGAGCCGTGGTGTGCGTTTTCGCCGGAAAACGCGTTTTCGGCCGAAAAACGTGTACGTTTGCACTTCCCGCCACAGGGAAGCTGCTAGCCGGGAATTCTCTGCCTGGTTCTACCCGCTGCCCGGAACGCTACGCAGGGCAAAAGCGGTTCTCGTCCTCCGTGCTTGCTTTTTCTCAGAAGAGCCGTGGTGTGCGTTTTCGCCGGAAAACGCGTTTCGGCCGAAAACGTGTACGTTTGCACTTCCCCGGCCACAGGGAAGCTGCTAGCCGGGAATTCTCTGCCTGGTTCTACCCGCTGCCCGGAACGCTACGCAGGGCAAAAGCGGTTCTCGTCCTCCGTGCTTGCTTTTTCTCAGAAAGAGCCGTGGTGTGCGTTTTCGCCGGAAACGCGTTTTCGGCCGAAAACGTGTACGTTTGCACTTCCCCGCCACAGGGAAGCTGCTAGCCGGGAATTCTCTGCCTGGTTCTACCCGCTGCCCGGATCGCTACGCAGGGCAAAAGCGGTTCTCGTCCTCCGTGCTTGCTTTTTCTCAGAAAGAGCCGTGGTGTGCGTTTTCGCCGGAAAACGCGTTTTCGGCCGAAAACGTGTACGTTTGCACTTCCCCGCCACAGGGAAGCTGCTAGCCGGGAATTCTCTGCCTGGTTCTACCCGCTGCCCGGAACGCTACGCAGGGCAAAAGCGGTTCTCGTCCTCCGTGCTTGCTTTTTCTCAGAAAGAGCCGTGGTGTGCGTTTTCGCCGGAAAACGCGTTTTCGGCCGAAAACGTGTACGTTTGCACTTCCCCGCCACAGGGAAGCTGCTAGCCGGGAATTCTCTGCCTGGTTCTACCCGCTGCCCGGATCGCTACGCAGGGCAAAAGCGGTTCTCGTCCTCCGTGCTTGCTTTTTCTCAGAAAGAGCCGTGGTGTGCGTTTTCGCCGGAAAACGCGTTTTCGGCCGAAAACGTGTACGTTTGCACTTCCCCGCCACAGGGAAGCTGCTAGCCGGGAATTCTCTGCCTGGTTCTACCCGCTGCCCGGAACGCTACGCAGGGCAAAAGCGGTTCTCGTCCTCCGTGCTTGCTTTTTCTCAGAAAGAGCCGTGGTGTGCGTTTTCGCCGGAAAACGCGTTTTCGGCCGAAAACGTGTACGTTTGCACTTCCCCGCCACAGGGAAGCTGCTAGCCGGGAATTCTCTGCCTGGTTCTACCCGCTGCCCGGAACGCTACGCAGGGCAAAAGCGGTTCTCGTCCTCCGTGCTTGCTTTTTCTCAGAAAGAGCCGTGGTGTGCGTTTTCGCCGGAAAACGCGTTTTCGGCCGAAAACGTGTACGTTTGCACTTCCCCGCCACAGGGAAGCTGCTAGCCGGGAATTCTCTGCCTGGTTCTACCCGCTGCCCGGAACGCTACGCAGGGCAAAAGCGGTTCTCGTCCTCCGTGCTTGCTTTTTCTCAGAAAGAGCCGTGGTGTGCGTTTTCGCCGGAAAACGCGTTTTCGGCCGAAAACGTGTACGTTTGCACTTCCCCGCCACAGGGAAGCTGCTAGCCGGGAATTCTCTGCCTGGTTCTACCCGCTGCCCGGAACGCTACGCAGGGCAAAAGCGGTTCTCGTCCTCCGTGCTTGCTTTTTCTCAGAAAGAGCCGTGGTGTGCGTTTTCGCCGGAAAACGCGTTTTCGGCCGAAAACGTGTACGTTTGCACTTCCCCGCCACAGGGAAGCTGCTAGCCGGGAATTCTCTGCCTGGTTCTACCCGCTGCCCGGAACGCTACGCAGGGCAAAAGCGGTTCTCGTCCTCCGTGCTTGCTTTTTCTCAGAAAGAGCCGTGGTGTGCGTTTTCGCCGGAAAACGCGTTTTCGGCCGAAAACGTGTACGTTTGCACTTCCCCGCCACAGGGAAGCTGCTAGCCGGGAATTCTCTGCCTGGTTCTACCCGCTGCCCGGAACGCTACGCAGGGCAAAAGCGGTTCTCGTCCTCCGTGCTTGCTTTTTCTCAGAAAGAGCCGTGGTGTGCGTTTTCGCCGGAAAACGCGTTTTCGGCCGAAAACGTGTACGTTTGCACTTCCCCGCCACAGGGAAGCTGCTAGCCGGGAATTCTCTGCCTGGTTCTACCCGCTGCCCGGAACGCTACGCAGGGCAAAAGCGGTTCTCGTCCTCCGTGCTTGCTTTTTCTCAGAAAGAGCCGTGGTGTGCGTTTTCGCCGGAAAACGCGTTTTCGGCCGAAAACGTGTACGTTTGCACTTCCCCGCCACAGGGAAGCTGCTAGCCGGGAATTCTCTGCCTGGTTCTACCCGCTGCCCGGAACGCTACGCAGGGCAAAAGCGGTTCTCGTCCTCCGTGCTTGCTTTTTCTCAGAAAGAGCCGTGGTGTGCGTTTTCGCCGGAAAACGCGTTTTCGGCCGAAAACGTGTACGTTTGCACTTCCCCGCCACAGGGAAGCTGCTAGCCGGGAATTCTCTGCCTGGTTCTACCCGCTGCCCGGAACGCTACGCAGGGCAAAAGCGGTTCTCGTCCTCCGTGCTTGCTTTTTCTCAGAAAGAGCCGTGGTGTGCGTTTTCGCCGGAAAACGCGTTTTCGGCCGAAAACGTGTACGTTTGCACTTCCCCGCCACAGGGAAGCTGCTAGCCGGGAATTCTCTGCCTGGTTCTACCCGCTGCCCGGAACGCTACGCAGGGCAAAAGCGGTTCTCGTCCTCCGTGCTTGCTTTTTCTCAGAAAGAGCCGTGGTGTGCGTTTTCGCCGGAAAACGCGTTTTCGGCCGAAAACGTGTACGTTTGCACTTCCCCGCCACAGGGAAGCTGCTAGCCGGGAATTCTCTGCCTGGTTCTACCCGCTGCCCGGAACGCTACGCAGGGCAAAAGCGGTTCTCGTCCTCCGTGCTTGCTTTTTCTCAGAAAGAGCCGTGGTGTGCGTTTTCGCCGGAAAACGCGTTTTCGGCCGAAAACGTGTACGTTTGCACTTCCCCGCCACAGGGAAGCTGCTAGCCGGGAATTCTCTGCCTGGTTCTACCCGCTGCCCGGAACGCTACGCAGGGCAAAAGCGGTTCTCGTCCTCCGTGCTTGCTTTTTCTCAGAAAGAGCCGTGGTGTGCGTTTTCGCCGGAAAACGCGTTTTCGGCCGAAAACGTGTACGTTTGCACTTCCCCGCCACAGGGAAGCTGCTAGCCGGGAATTCTCTGCCTGGTTCTACCCGCTGCCCGGAACGCTACGCAGGGCAAAAGCGGTTCTCGTCCTCCGTGCTTGCTTTTTCTCAGAAAGAGCCGTGGTGTGCGTTTTCGCCGGAAAACGCGTTTTCGGCCGAAAACGTGTACGTTTGCACTTCCCCGCCACAGGGAAGCTGCTAGCCGGGAATTCTCTGCCTGGTTCTACCCGCTGCCCGGAACGCTACGCAGGGCAAAAGCGGTTCTCGTCCTCCGTGCTTGCTTTTTCTCAGAAAGAGCCGTGGTGTGCGTTTTCGCCGGAAAACGCGTTTTCGGCCGAAAACGTGTACGTTTGCACTTCCCCGCCACAGGGAAGCTGCTAGCCGGGAATTCTCTGCCTGGTTCTACCCGCTGCCCGGAACGCTACGCAGGGCAAAAGCGGTTCTCGTCCTCCGTGCTTGCTTTTTCTCAGAAAGAGCCGTGGTGTGCGTTTTCGCCGGAAAACGCGTTTTCGGCCGAAAACGTGTACGTTTGCACTTCCCCGCCACAGGGAAGCTGCTAGCCGGGAATTCTCTGCCTGGTTCTACCCGCTGCCCGGAACGCTACGCAGGGCAAAAGCGGTTCTCGTCCTCCGTGCTTGCTTTTTCTCAGAAAGAGCCGTGGTGTGCGTTTTCGCCGGAAAACGCGTTTTCGGCCGAAAACGTGTACGTTTGCACTTCCCCGCCACAGGGAAGCTGCTAGCCGGGAATTCTCTGCCTGGTTCTACCCGCTGCCCGGAACGCTACGCAGGGCAAAAGCGGTTCTCGTCCTCCGTGCTTGCTTTTTCTCAGAAAGAGCCGTGGTGTGCGTTTTCGCCGGAAAACGCGTTTTCGGCCGAAAACGTGTACGTTTGCACTTCCCCGCCACAGGGAAGCTGCTAGCCGGGAATTCTCTGCCTGGTTCTACCCGCTGCCCGGAACGCTACGCAGGGCAAAAGCGGTTCTCGTCCTCCGTGCTTGCTTTTTCTCAGAAAGAGCCGTGGTGTGCGTTTTCGCCGGAAAACGCGTTTTCGGCCGAAAACGTGTACGTTTGCACTTCCCCGCCACAGGGAAGCTGCTAGCCGGGAATTCTCTGCCTGGTTCTACCCGCTGCCCGGAACGCTACGCAGGGCAAAAGCGGTTCTCGTCCTCCGTGCTTGCTTTTTCTCAGAAAGAGCCGTGGTGTGCGTTTTCGCCGGAAAACGCGTTTTCGGCCGAAAACGTGTACGTTTGCACTTCCCCGCCACAGGGAAGCTGCTAGCCGGGAATTCTCTGCCTGGTTCTACCCGCTGCCCGGAACGCTACGCAGGGCAAAAGCGGTTCTCGTCCTCCGTGCTTGCTTTTTCTCAGAAAGAGCCGTGGTGTGCGTTTTCGCCGGAAAACGCGTTTTCGGCCGAAAACGTGTACGTTTGCACTTCCCCGCCACAGGGAAGCTGCTAGCCGGGAATTCTCTGCCTGGTTCTACCCGCTGCCCGGAACGCTACGCAGGGCAAAAGCGGTTCTCGTCCTCCGTGCTTGCTTTTTCTCAGAAAGAGCCGTGGTGTGCGTTTTCGCCGGAAAACGCGTTTTCGGCCGAAAACGTGTACGTTTGCACTTCCCCGCCACAGGGAAGCTGCTAGCCGGGAATTCTCTGCCTGGTTCTACCCGCTGCCCGGAACGCTACGCAGGGCAAAAGCGGTTCTCGTCCTCCGTGCTTGCTTTTTCTCAGAAAGAGCCGTGGTGTGCGTTTTCGCCGGAAAACGCGTTTTCGGCCGAAAACGTGTACGTTTGCACTTCCCCGCCACAGGGAAGCTGCTAGCCGGGAATTCTCTGCCTGGTTCTACCCGCTGCCCGGAACGCTACGCAGGGCAAAAGCGGTTCTCGTCCTCCGTGCTTGCTTTTTCTCAGAAAGAGCCGTGGTGTGCGTTTTCGCCGGAAAACGCGTTTTCGGCCGAAAACGTGTACGTTTGCACTTCCCCGCCACAGGGAAGCTGCTAGCCGGGAATTCTCTGCCTGGTTCTACCCGCTGCCCGGAACGCTACGCAGGGCAAAAGCGGTTCTCGTCCTCCGTGCTTGCTTTTTCTCAGAAAGAGCCGTGGTGTGCGTTTTCGCCGGAAAACGCGTTTTCGGCCGAAAACGTGTACGTTTGCACTTCCCCGCCACAGGGAAGCTGCTAGCCGGGAATTCTCTGCCTGGTTCTACCCGCTGCCCGGAACGCTACGCAGGGCAAAAGCGGTTCTCGTCCTCCGTGCTTGCTTTTTCTCAGAAAGAGCCGTGGTGTGCGTTTTCGCCGGAAAACGCGTTTTCGGCCGAAAACGTGTACGTTTGCACTTCCCCGCCACAGGGAAGCTGCTAGCCGGGAATTCTCTGCCTGGTTCTACCCGCTGCCCGGAACGCTACGCAGGGCAAAAGCGGTTCTCGTCCTCCGTGCTTGCTTTTTCTCAGAAAGAGCCGTGGTGTGCGTTTTCGCCGGAAAACGCGTTTTCGGCCGAAAACGTGTACGTTTGCACTTCCCCGCCACAGGGAAGCTGCTAGCCGGGAATTCTCTGCCTGGTTCTACCCGCTGCCCGGAACGCTACGCAGGGCAAAAGCGGTTCTCGTCCTCCGTGCTTGCTTTTTCTCAGAAAGAGCCGTGGTGTGCGTTTTCGCCGGAAAACGCGTTTTCGGCCGAAAACGTGTACGTTTGCACTTCCCCGCCACAGGGAAGCTGCTAGCCGGGAATTCTCTGCCTGGTTCTACCCGCTGCCCGGAACGCTACGCAGGGCAAAAGCGGTTCTCGTCCTCCGTGCTTGCTTTTTCTCAGAAAGAGCCGTGGTGTGCGTTTTCGCCGGAAAACGCGTTTTCGGCCGAAAACGTGTACGTTTGCACTTCCCCGCCACAGGGAAGCTGCTAGCCGGGAATTCTCTGCCTGGTTCTACCCGCTGCCCGGAACGCTACGCAGGGCAAAAGCGGTTCTCGTCCTCCGTGCTTGCTTTTTCTCAGAAAGAGCCGTGGTGTGCGTTTTCGCCGGAAAACGCGTTTTCGGCCGAAAACGTGTACGTTTGCACTTCCCCGCCACAGGGAAGCTGCTAGCCGGGAATTCTCTGCCTGGTTCTACCCGCTGCCCGGAACGCTACGCAGGGCAAAAGCGGTTCTCGTCCTCCGTGCTTGCTTTTTCTCAGAAAGAGCCGTGGTGTGCGTTTTCGCCGGAAAACGCGTTTTCGGCCGAAAACGTGTACGTTTGCACTTCCCCGCCACAGGGAAGCTGCTAGCCGGGAATTCTCTGCCTGGTTCTACCCGCTGCCCGGAACGCTACGCAGGGCAAAAGCGGTTCTCGTCCTCCGTGCTTGCTTTTTCTCAGAAAGAGCCGTGGTGTGCGTTTTCGCCGGAAAACGCGTTTTCGGCCGAAAACGTGTACGTTTGCACTTCCCCGCCACAGGGAAGCTGCTAGCCGGGAATTCTCTGCCTGGTTCTACCCGCTGCCCGGAACGCTACGCAGGGCAAAAGCGGTTCTCGTCCTCCGTGCTTGCTTTTTCTCAGAAAGAGCCGTGGTGTGCGTTTTCGCCGGAAAACGCGTTTTCGGCCGAAAACGTGTACGTTTGCACTTCCCCGCCACAGGGAAGCTGCTAGCCGGGAATTCTCTGCCTGGTTCTACCCGCTGCCCGGAACGCTACGCAGGGCAAAAGCGGTTCTCGTCCTCCGTGCTTGCTTTTTCTCAGAAAGAGCCGTGGTGTGCGTTTTCGCCGGAAAACGCGTTTTCGGCCGAAAACGTGTACGTTTGCACTTCCCCGCCACAGGGAAGCTGCTAGCCGGGAATTCTCTGCCTGGTTCTACCCGCTGCCCGGAACGCTACGCAGGGCAAAAGCGGTTCTCGTCCTCCGTGCTTGCTTTTTCTCAGAAAGAGCCGTGGTGTGCGTTTTCGCCGGAAAACGCGTTTTCGGCCGAAAACGTGTACGTTTGCACTTCCCCGCCACAGGGAAGCTGCTAGCCGGGAATTCTCTGCCTGGTTCTACCCGCTGCCCGGAACGCTACGCAGGGCAAAAGCGGTTCTCGTCCTCCGTGCTTGCTTTTTCTCAGAAAGAGCCGTGGTGTGCGTTTTCGCCGGAAAACGCGTTTTCGGCCGAAAACGTGTACGTTTGCACTTCCCCGCCACAGGGAAGCTGCTAGCCGGGAATTCTCTGCCTGGTTCTACCCGCTGCCCGGAACGCTACGCAGGGCAAAAGCGGTTCTCGTCCTCCGTGCTTGCTTTTTCTCAGAAAGAGCCGTGGTGTGCGTTTTCGCCGGAAAACGCGTTTTCGGCCGAAAACGTGTACGTTTGCACTTCCCCGCCACAGGGAAGCTGCTAGCCGGGAATTCTCTGCCTGGTTCTACCCGCTGCCCGGAACGCTACGCAGGGCAAAAGCGGTTCTCGTCCTCCGTGCTTGCTTTTTCTCAGAAAGAGCCGTGGTGTGCGTTTTCGCCGGAAAACGCGTTTTCGGCCGAAAACGTGTACGTTTGCACTTCCCCGCCACAGGGAAGCTGCTAGCCGGGAATTCTCTGCCTGGTTCTACCCGCTACCCGGAACGCTACGCAGGGCAAAAGCGGTTCTCGTCCTCCGTGCTTGCTTTTTCTCAGAAAGAGCCCTGGTGTGCGTTTTCGCCGGAAAACGCGTTTTCGGCCGAAAACGTGTACGTTTGCACTTCCCCGCCACAGGGAAGCTGCTAGCCGGGAATTCTCTGCCTGGTTCTACCCGCTGCCCGGAACGCTACGCAGGGCAAAAGCGGTTCTCGTCCTCCGTGCTTGCTTTTTCTCAGAAAGAGCCGTGGTGTGCGTTTTCGCCGGAAAACGCGTTTTCGGCCGAAAACGTGTACGTTTGCACTTCCCCGCCACAGGGAAGCTGCTAGCCGGGAATTCTCTGCCTGGTTCTACCCGCTGCCCGGAACGCTACGCAGGGCAAAAGCGGTT
>NW_027438186.1:0-2500 GCF_965140245.1 Athene noctua
TCTACCCGCCTCCGGGGCGTGAGGCGGCCGTCAGGTCTACCCGCCTCCGGGGCGTGAGGCGGCCGTCAGGTCTACCCGCCTCCGCGGCGTGAGGCGGCCGTCAGGTCTACCCGCCTCCGGGGCGTGAGGCGGCCGTCAGGTCTACCCGCCTCCGGGGCGTGAGGCGGCCGTCAGGTCTACCCGCCTCCGGGGCGTGTGGCGGCCGTCAGGTCTACCCGCCTCCGGGGCGTGAGGCGGCCGTCAGGTCTACCCGCCTCCGGGGCGCGACGCGGCCGTCAGGTCTACCCGCCTCCGGGGCGTGAGGCGGCCGTCAGGTCTACCCGCCTCCGGGGCGTGAGGCGGCCGTCAGGTCTACCCGCCTCCGCGGCGTGAGGCGGCCGTCAGGTCTACCCGCCTCCGGGGCGTGAGGCGGCCGTCAGGTCTACCCGCCTCCGGGGCGTGAGGCGGCCGTCAGGTCTACCCGCCTCCGGGGCGTGTGGCGGCCGTCAGGTCTACCCGCCTCCGGGGCGTGAGGCGGCCGTCAGGTCTACCCGCCTCCGGGGCGCGACGCGGCCGTCAGGTCTACCCGCCTCCGGGGCGTGTGGCGGCCGTCAGGTCTACCCGCCTCCGGGGCGTGAGGCGGCCGTCAGGTCTACCCGCCTCCGGGGCGTGAGGCGGCCGTCAGGTCTACCCGCTTCCGGGGCGTGAGGCGGCCGTCAGGTCTACCCGCCTCCGGGGCGTGAGGCGGCCGTCAGGTCTACCCGCTTCCGCGGCGTGAGGCGGCCGTCAGGTCTACCCGCCTCCGGGGCGTGAGGCGGCCGTCAGGTCTACCCGCCTCCGGGGCGTGAGGCGGCCGTCAGGTCTACCCGCCTCCGGGGCGTGAGGCGGCCGTCAGGTCTACCCGCCTCCGGGGCGTGAGGCGGCCGTCAGGTCTACCCGCTTCCGCGGCGTGAGGCGGCCGTCAGGTCTACCCGCCTCCGGGGCGTGTGGCGGCCGTCAGGTCTACCCGCCTCCGCGGCGTGTGGCGGCCGTCAGGTCTACCCGCCTCCGGGGCGTGAGGCGGCCGTCAGGTCTACCCGCCTCCGGGGCGTGAGGCGGCCGTCAGGTCTACCCACCTCCGAGGCGACCGGCGGTGGCCGCTAGGTGTACCCGGCTCCACGTTGCCGGCGGCCGGCTCAGCGTCCGTCGAAAGGGCTGCCAGGTCTACCCGGCTCCGTCGGGACTTAGAGCGCGGGCAGACCTGTTGGCTCCGGCAGTTCCTCCAAGGGGTCGCTGTTTCGCGCTGCCTCCAGTTAGGTCATCGTAAGAGTCGGCGTCTCTGCAGCGCCTCCCCCGCTGGCAGGCAGACACTGCCTTTAAGCGCCCCTTTCCGGCGCGGACCCATATTCTCCTTATATAGGGGCACGAGGCGTCTCTGCTCCAGACAAGCGCCACCGAGCGAGGGCACGCGGCTTAGCCGGCCAAGTGGAATGCTGGGCGGCCGCAGACGGTGGTTTCCCCCGGGGAATTGGGCACGGTTCTCAAGCCGGTGCTCTGTCAGGCGAGCGTGCACGGAACCGAGAGCACCCAGAGAGATGCCGAACGGCACGAAGCCGGGCGGCGTTGGGGCGGTCGCTGCCGAGTGGTGAGAAAAGGACGGGCAGAGGTGCACGGGAGAGGCCGAAGACCGGTGGCCGGAGGCGGCTGGCGGCACTTGAACGCTGGATACTGGGGGGGGGAGCCGAGCTGTGAGACTACCGTGGGTGGTTACCCCCGTCCCCCCCCCGGTCCCCCGAGAGCCCGATGATGGCGGAGGGGGGGAGCGCCGGTATGTGTGTTGACACAGCGGTGCTCCGTACGGTTCCAGCCCGTCGGGGGCTGTTGCCCAGCTCCTTGAGGGGGCCTTGGGGATGGGACGAGAGGTGGCGGCGGCGGCACCTGCTCCCTTTGTTTGCCGGCCTTAAGCCGGAGCCCGTGGCATGGGCACGCCACGGTTTTGGCTGGTCGCGGTGGCCGGCAGCTTGGATGCAGACGGCCCGGGGGGGGTGTGTCTCGAGCCACCGGTGGGTGGCCCCCCCCCCCCGGCCCCCCGAGAGCCCGACGATGGTAAGGCGAGAGGCGGCGGCGCCTCCCTGGTTCTTGGTTTACTCCTTTCGTTGCCGGTATCGTATGCCATACGTGCGGGGCGGCCTGTGGTGTCCGGCCGGCTCTCGGCGTCCCTGGTTTCTACCGGCCGGGCTCGGTGAAGGGAGGTCTGCACGGTGCTGTGAGCGAAGGCTAGTCGACTCCTCGGGTCCTTTGCTCTCTCGGCCCTAAGCCGGAGCCCGTGACATGGGCACAGCACGGTACGTTTTTGGCCGCCGGTGTTGGCTGGCAGCCGGGTGCAGATGGCCGTGGTGGGGTGTCTCGAGCCTTCAGCGGCTACCCCCCCCCACCACTCTGGTCCCCTGAGAAGCTGGATGATGGTAAGGCGAGGCGGCGGCGCCTCGGTCCTCTTTTCCGCTTTCTTTTTTTCCTGGTGCAGATGCCATACGTGGGGCGG
>NW_027438186.1:7500-10000 GCF_965140245.1 Athene noctua
CCGCCGGGGGGCCGGCCGGCCGCGTGCAGGGCCGAGGCCTCTGGGCGTTCCGGGCTCGGGTGCGTGGCGCCGGCCCTCGGGCCGGCGGGCGAGTTCCCGCGCCGGGCCGTGTCCCGCGCGCCAGCGGGCGGCCCGAGCCACGGCTCTCCTCCCGGGCGCAGCGCCGGGATACTGAGGGAAACCTCGGGCCCCGGGCCAGGAGGACGTGGTGGTGGTGGCGGATGTCGGGCGCGCCCCCGCGGGCGGACGCTCCCCCGATGGCGGCAGCGGGGGAGGCACCCCCGCGGGGCCCTTGAGGATGTTTCCCTCACCCCAGGGCCAGGTACCTAGCGTCCGCGCCTCCGCGGCCCTCCCTCGGCTGAGCCCGGGGGTCGAAGGCCGCGGAGCCGGGCGGAGGTTTAAAGACTCGGGCGGCTCGGTGCGACCCGCAGGGGCGGGCCCCGGCCGTGTGCGGCGGTTGAGCCTCCAGGGGCGGGAGTCGCTCTCGTGCAGGCCCTGGCCATGGCGGCCGCCGCCCACGCCGTGGGCTTTTTGTCCCCTCGGGCGGCCGCGCCGGGGAGGGGTGTCCCCCCTGCCCCCCCTTCTCCGCGGTCCGGTCTCGGCGGCGAGACCGGCGGCGTTCGGTCGGCCGCAGCCGGCCTGCCTCGCCCTCGAAACGCGAAGGGGAACCTCCCCCCCCCCCGGCGGGGAGCGCGGGCTCTCTCGCCGTCGGGGGCGATGGCGATTCCCCCACGGTCGGGGGTCTCGCCGGGCGGGGCGGCCTGCTCGGGCCGCCGCGTCTCCGTGGACGCGCAGCGGCGCGCTTGCGGCTTCGTGCTCCTTGCTTGCCACCCCCACCCCTTCCCGCCCCGGCTGAGGGGAGGGGCGGCGCAGCCCCCGGGCCCGAGCGGCGGCGGCGGCGCCGCCGCTCGGCGTGCCGGCCGGCGGTCGCTCGGTGGCCGGCCGCGTGGCCTGTCCCGTCCCGGGTCCTGCCCGTCGCTTCGCAGTCGCCTTTCCCGGTCTCGGTCAGGCGAGGCGGGTGGGCGGCCGAGGGGCGTTCCCCGTCCCGTTCTCCGCGCGGAAGCGGGGAGAGGGGGCGTCGCCTCCGGCTCAGCGGCGTCCGCCTTCTGCCTGGCGCGTGCCTGCGGAAGGGGCCGAGACGAGAAGCGGCGGCGGCGGCTCCGGGAGGGCAGCCGCGGCGGTGCGGTGGCCGGGCGGCGGTCGGGCGGAGCGCCGGGCGGCGGCGTCGCGTCGCCGTCTCGGGTTCCGGCGGTTGGCCGTCCGTCCCTGTCTCCGGTGTGGTGCGGCGGCGGCGCCGCGCGGGCGTTCCCGGCGTCGGGGCGAGAGCCGGGGTTTCGGGGCCACGGGGGCAAGGAGCCGGCTGTCGCAGCGCGCGGGCGCTGGGCGGCGCGGAGGCGCGCGCGGCGCGAGCGGGGCGCCCCCGCTGGTCGCCCGCGCGGCGGTCAGCGTCTGTGGTTTCCCCCCTCCGCGCGAGCGAGAGGCGGGTGCAGGTCCGGGCGCGCGGTCGGACGCGCCGCCGGCCCTCCGTGCGGAGGCCGGGCCGAGCCCGGGCGCCTGGGCCGCCTCCGAAGCGAGCAAGGTGCTTGTTGTTTCCCCAGGTCGGTCGGGAGCGCGGGCTCCCCGGGCCCTTGCCGTTCGGAGCTTGTTTCACCCTTCCCTTCCTTCCCTCCGTTGTGATGTCGGTACGGTCATCTGAGGCGAGGCGCGACCGTCGCCCGCCGGTCGTCGCGCGCCCCCTCCGCGCGTGCGGAGGGGGGCGGTCGGTCGGTCGGTGGGGCGGCGGTCCGTCGTCCGAGAAGGGGGCCGCTTCTGCGGAGCGGTCCCGGCCCCTCCGCGCGCGCGGGGCGGTGCCGAAAGGCAGACAACTCTTAGCGGTGGATCACTCGGCTCGTGCGTCGATGAAGAACGCAGCTAGCTGCGAGAATTAATGTGAATTGCAGGACACATTGATCATCGACACTTCGAACGCACTTGCGGCCCCGGGTTCCTCCCGGGGCTACGCCTGTCTGAGCGTCGCTTGACGATCAATCGCCGGCCGGTGCGCCGTCCCTCCCCGCCTCGCCTCGGCGGGCGGGCGGGCGGCGTCCGCGGCGGCGCGGCTGGGGTGCCTCGCAGGCCCGTCGGTGTCGGCCGAGGGCCTTCGTCCCCCTAAGTGGAGACTCGGGGAGCGCTCCGAAGCTCCCCGCTCCCGGAACGCCCGCTTGGCGGAGCCTCGTCCCGCCGGGGCCGGGCGGCCCGTTGGTTCGGTCCGGCCGGGTCGGGCGCGGCGGTGGGGAAGGGCCGAGGTGTCGGGGGGGGAGAGGCGCGGGCCTCTTCCCCGGCCTCCTCCCGCGCGGGCGGCTGTCTGCGGGTGGGTACCGCGGCGGTACCGTGCCGTGCTGCCGCTCGCGTGCGGGGCGTGCGCCGTGGGAACGGGGGTCCTCCCCGTCGCCACTGGCCCCCCGCCTTCTTCTCCCTTCCCCGTCGTAGCCGCCGCGCTCCGGGCGGCGGAGGCCGGGGG
>NW_027438187.1:0-2500 GCF_965140245.1 Athene noctua
CTCTCCCTCGGCCCCGGGATTCGGCGAGACCTGCTGCCCGGGGGCTCTAACACCCGGCCGCCGCTCGCGCGGCGCCGGGCCACCTGCCCGCCGGAGGCCTTCCCAGCCGACCCGGAGCCGGTCGCGGCGCACCGCCGCGGAGGAAATGCGCCCGGCCAGGGCCGGCCGCCGGCCGGGCGGCGGTCCCCGCGCCGGCCCGCCCCCCCCGGCCCGCCCCCGCGGGCGGGGGCCCGGGGGGCGGAGGGGAGGCGGAGGCGGGGATCCGCCGGGCCCGCGCCGGCCGGCCGCGACTCGCCGGGTTGAATCCTCCGGGCGGACTGCGCGGGCCCCACCCGTTTACCTCTTAACGGTTTCACGCCCTCTTGAACTCTCTCTTCAAAGTTCTTTTCAACTTTCCCTTACGGTACTTGTTGGCTATCGGTCTCGTGCCCGTATTTAGCCTTAGATGGAGTTTACCACCCGCTTTGGGCTGCATTCCCAAGCAACCCGACTCCGAGAAGCCCCGGGCCCGGCGCGCCGGGGGGCCGCTACCGGCCTCACACCGTCCGCGGGCTGCGGCCTCGATCACAAGGACTTGGGTCCCCCGAGAGCGCCGCCGGGGAGAGGGGCTTCTGTACGCCACATGGCCCGCGCCCCACCGCGGGGCGGGGATTTGGCGCTGGGCTCTTCCCTCTTCACTCGCCGTTACTGAGGGAATCCTCGTTAGTTTCTTTTCCTCCGCTGACTAATATGCTTAAATTCAGCGGGTCGCCACGTCTGATCTGAGGTCGCACACCCAAGGAAAGCCGCGCCGCCGCCAACGACGACGACGACGCCCAAACGACTCGCCCCAGCCCGGAACGCGAGACCGACGCACGCGCGCGAGGCGCGCCCGGAGACGGCCCCCGGGGACGCGGACGGCCCGCCACGGCCGACCGGGCGCGCGGCGCGGCGGAGGCGCGGAGGGCACGCCGAGGGGAAGCGGGCGGACGGACAGGACGGACGGACGGGAGGGGGGGGGGCGGGCCCGACGCCGACCGCACGCGCGGTCGCCGCCGCAGCCGCAACCCCCGAACCACCGCCGCCGCCGCCGCCGCCGCACCCCCCCCACCGAGCCCACCCCCGGCCTCCGCCGCCCGGAGCGCGGCGGCTACGACGGGGAAGGGAGAAGAAGGCGGGGGGCCAGTGGCGACGGGGAGGACCCCCGTTCCCACGGCGCACGCCCCGCACGCGAGCGGCAGCACGGCACGGTACCGCCGCGGTACCCACCCGCAGACAGCCGCCCGCGCGGGAGGAGGCCGGGGAAGAGGCCCGCGCCTCTCCCCCCCCGACACCTCGGCCCTTCCCCACCGCCGCGCCCGACCCGGCCGGACCGAACCAACGGGCCGCCCGGCCCCGGCGGGACGAGGCTCCGCCAAGCGGGCGTTCCGGGAGCGGGGAGCTTCGGAGCGCTCCCCGAGTCTCCACTTAGGGGGACGAAGGCCCTCGGCCGACACCGACGGGCCTGCGAGGCACCCCAGCCGCGCCGCCGCGGACGCCGCCCGCCCGCCCGCCGAGGCGAGGCGGGGAGGGACGGCGCACCGGCCGGCGATTGATCGTCAAGCGACGCTCAGACAGGCGTAGCCCCGGGAGGAACCCGGGGCCGCAAGTGCGTTCGAAGTGTCGATGATCAATGTGTCCTGCAATTCACATTAATTCTCGCAGCTAGCTGCGTTCTTCATCGACGCACGAGCCGAGTGATCCACCGCTAAGAGTTGTCTGCCTTTCGGCACCGCCCCGCGCGCGCGGAGGGGCCGGGACCGCTCCGCAGAAGCGGCCCCCTTCTCGGACGACGGACCGCCGCCCCACCGACCGACCGACCGCCCCCCTCCGCACGCGCGGAGGGGGCGCGCGACGACCGGCGGGCGACGGTCGCGCCTCGCCTCAGATGACCGTACCGACATCACAACGGAGGGAAGGAAGGGAAGGGTGAAACAAGCTCCGAACGGCAAGGGCCCGGGGAGCCCGCGCTCCCGACCGACCTGGGGAAACAACAAGCACCTTGCTCGCTTCGGAGGCGGCCCAGGCGCCCGGGCTCGGCCCGGCCTCCGCACGGAGGGCCGGCGGCGCGTCCGACCGCGCGCCCGGACCTGCACCCGCCTCTCGCTCGCGCGGAGGGGGGAAACCACAGACGCTGACCGCCGCGCGGGCGACCAGCGGGGGCGCCCCGCTCGCGCCGCGCGCGCCTCCGCGCCGCCCAGCGCCCGCGCGCTGCGACAGCCGGCTCCTTGCCCCCGTGGCCCCGAAACCCCGGCTCTCGCCCCGACGCCGGGAACGCCCGCGCGGCGCCGCCGCCGCACCACACCGGAGACAGGGACGGACGGCCAACCGCCGGAACCCGAGACGGCGACGCGACGCCGCCGCCCGGCGCTCCGCCCGACCGCCGCCCGGCCACCGCACCGCCGCGGCTGCCCTCCCGGAGCCGCCGCCGCCGCTTCTCGTCTCGGCCCCTTCCGCAGGCACGCGCCAGGCAGAAGGCGGA
>NW_027438187.1:7500-14617 GCF_965140245.1 Athene noctua
ACCCGGACCGAGGTCGGCACCGGCGCCTCGGCGTGGTTTAGGACACCTGGTGGCTCGCGGGGCCACGCGGCTGTCACACAGCCTGGTTCGGTAAGGAAGGCCCAGGAAACCCCCCCCCGCGCCGAGCGGCAGCAGGACAGGGTGAGGTGACACGGGGGAGGCACGCGCCTCGCCGCCGTCGCCACGGCCCCCTTCTCGCTCGGGGGGGGGAAGAGACTAGGACGATACCTCGCTCACAGCGGGGAAGCGAATTGGAAAGGAGACCGCCCTGCCTGAACACCGGACGCCACCGCGGCTCCCTATTACGGGGAGTACAGCAGAGCCGGCCCGCCGGGGGCCCTTTCCGACGCGACCCCAAGTGCCTCATCGATCAGCGAAGGCCACAACGGCCACGGGTCCTGGGACAGCGACAGCCACCGCGCGCCTGCCCTCGGCCACCCGCAAGCGGGCGGGCGGACGACGCGGGGCTCTGCGTGCGAGCGAGCAGGGGCGACATCCGTGACAGGTGCTCCGGCGGCTTCAACACCGGCAGAGCCGGCTCGCCGCGAAGCCTGTCCGACGTGCCCGAGGCCAGCCTCAGTAGGCTACGCCTCCGTACCGGTACCAGTCGAGGGGGTGGGGGACCGGGTGCGCGGGATGTGCCCCGCCACCGCCGCCACCCACCCGCCACGCACAAGGATTCCCTTCAGCCGACTCGGCTGGACCGGGGTAAAGCCGCGACAGGCTCGACTCCGCCGGTCTTCCAGCGTTCAAGTGCCGGCGGCCGCCGCCGGCCACCGGCCTTTGCCCAACAAACGCAGGGAACAGGTTACCCCGGAGAGAAAAAGCCAGGTGTGGAACAGCTCAGGCGGGGGGCCGGGGGAAAGCCGCTGAAGGCTCAGGACACCCCGCCGGCCATCTGCATCCGGCTGCCGGACACCACCACCGGCCAAAAACAAAAAAACGTGCTGTACCCGCATCGCGGGCTCCGGCTTAGGGCCAGAGAGCAAAGGAACCGAGGCGCCGACCAACCTCGCTCACAGCACCGTGCAGACCTCCCCTTCACTGAGCCCGGCTGGTACAAACCAGGGACGCCAGGAGCAGACCGGACACCGCAGGCCGCCCCACGTATGGCATCTGCACCAGGAAAAAAAGAAAGCGGAAAAGAGGACCGAGGCGCCGCCGCCTCGCCTTACCATCATCCAGCTTCTCAGGGGACCAGAGTGGTGGGGGGGGGTAGCCGCTGAAGGCTCGAGACACCCCACCACGGCCATCTGCACCCGGCTGCCAGCCAACACCGGCGGCCAAAAACGTACCGTGCTGTGCCCATGTCACGGGCTCCGGCTTAGGGCCGAGAGAGCAAAGGACCCGAGGAGTCGACTAGCCTTCGCTCACAGCACCGTGCAGACCTCCCTTCACCGAGCCCGGCCGGTAGAAACCAGGGACGCCGAGAGCCGGCCGGACACCACAGGCCGCCCCGCACGTATGGCATACGATACCGGCAACGAAAGGAGTAAACCAAGAACCAGGGAGGCGCCGCCGCCTCTCGCCTTACCATCGTCGGGCTCTCGGGGGGCCGGGGGGGGGGGGCCACCCACCGGTGGCTCGAGACACACCCCCCCCGGGCCGTCTGCATCCAAGCTGCCGGCCACCGCGACCAGCCAAAACCGTGGCGTGCCCATGCCACGGGCTCCGGCTTAAGGCCGGCAAACAAAGGGAGCAGGTGCCGCCGCCGCCACCTCTCGTCCCATCCCCAAGGCCCCCTCAAGGAGCTGGGCAACAGCCCCCGACGGGCTGGAACCGTACGGAGCACCGCTGTGTCAACACACATACCGGCGCTCCCCCCCTCCGCCATCATCGGGCTCTCGGGGGACCGGGGGGGGGACGGGGGTAACCACCCACGGTAGTCTCACAGCTCGGCTCCCCCCCCCAGTATCCAGCGTTCAAGTGCCGCCAGCCGCCTCCGGCCACCGGTCTTCGGCCTCTCCCGTGCACCTCTGCCCGTCCTTTTCTCACCACTCGGCAGCGACCGCCCCAACGCCGCCCGGCTTCGTGCCGTTCGGCATCTCTCTGGGTGCTCTCGGTTCCGTGCACGCTCGCCTGACAGAGCACCGGCTTGAGAACCGTGCCCAATTCCCCGGGGGAAACCACCGTCTGCGGCCGCCCAGCATTCCACTTGGCCGGCTAAGCCGCGTGCCCTCGCTCGGTGGCGCTTGTCTGGAGCAGAGACGCCTCGTGCCCCTATATAAGGAGAATATGGGTCCGCGCCGGAAAGGGGCGCTTAAAGGCAGTGTCTGCCTGCCAGCGGGGGAGGCGCTGCAGAGACGCCGACTCTTACGATGACCTAACTGGAGGCAGCGCGAAACAGCGACCCCTTGGAGGAACTGCCGGAGCCAACAGGTCTGCCCGCGCTCTAAGTCCCGACGGAGCCGGGTAGACCTGGCAGCCCTTTCGACGGACGCTGAGCCGGCCGCCGGCAACGTGGAGCCGGGTACACCTAGCGGCCACCGCCGGTCGCCTCGGAGGTGGGTAGACCTGACGGCCGCCTCACGCCCCGGAGGCGGGTAGACCTGACGGCCGCCTCACGCCCCGGAGGCGGGTAGACCTGACGGCCGCCACACGCCGCGGAGGCGGGTAGACCTGACGGCCGCCACACGCCCCGGAGGCGGGTAGACCTGACGGCCGCCTCACGCCGCGGAAGCGGGTAGACCTGACGGCCGCCTCACGCCCCGGAGGCGGGTAGACCTGACGGCCGCCTCACGCCCCGGAGGCGGGTAGACCTGACGGCCGCCTCACGCCCCGGAGGCGGGTAGACCTGACGGCCGCCTCACGCCCCGGAGGCGGGTAGACCTGACGGCCGCCTCACGCCGCGGAAGCGGGTAGACCTGACGGCCGCCTCACGCCCCGGAGGCGGGTAGACCTGACGGCCGCCTCACGCCCCGGAAGCGGGTAGACCTGACGGCCGCCTCACGCCCCGGAGGCGGGTAGACCTGACGGCCGCCTCACGCCCCGGAGGCGGGTAGACCTGACGGCCGCCACACGCCCCGGAGGCGGGTAGACCTGACGGCCGCGTCGCGCCCCGGAGGCGGGTAGACCTGACGGCCGCCTCACGCCCCGGAGGCGGGTAGACCTGACGGCCGCCACACGCCCCGGAGGCGGGTAGACCTGACGGCCGCCTCACGCCCCGGAGGCGGGTAGACCTGACGGCCGCCTCACGCCCCGGAGGCGGGTAGACCTGACGGCCGCCTCACGCCGCGGAGGCGGGTAGACCTGACGGCCGCCTCACGCCCCGGAGGCGGGTAGACCTGACGGCCGCCTCACGCCCCGGAGGCGGGTAGACCTGACGGCCGCGTCGCGCCCCGGAGGCGGGTAGACCTGACGGCCGCCTCACGCCCCGGAGGCGGGTAGACCTGACGGCCGCCACACGCCCCGGAGGCGGGTAGACCTGACGGCCGCCTCACGCCCCGGAGGCGGGTAGACCTGACGGCCGCCTCACGCCCCGGAGGCGGGTAGACCTGACGGCCGCCTCACGCCGCGGAGGCGGGTAGACCTGACGGCCGCCTCACGCCCCGGAGGCGGGTAGACCTGACGGCCGCCTCACGCCCCGGAGGCGGGTAGACCTGACGGCCGCCTCACGCCCCGGAGGCGGGTAGACCTGACGGCCGCCACACGCCCCGGAGGCGGGTAGACCTGACGGCCGCCACACGCCGCGGAGGCGGGTAGACCTGACGGCCGCCTCACGCCGCGGAGGCGGGTAGACCTGACGGCCGCCTCACGCCCCGGAGGCGGGCAGACCTGTCGGCCGCTTCACGCCCCGGAGGCGGGTAGACCTGGCGGCCGCGTCGTGCGAGACATTTTTGTTTCGATAGATGCCAATGAAATCCGAAAAAAAATAAATGAAAAGGGAAATTTTTTTTCTTAACGCACCCCCGCACCCCCGCGCCCCGCCGCGCTCTCATGTGCACGCAGCACCAGCCCCCCCACCCCCCCGCCCCGACCCGTTGGCTGCCATGCAGTCGCTGGCATCATTCGCTGCCCGCCCCCTCGGCCGCCAGTCAGCCCCTCTGCGCCGCGCCACTCCGCGCCGCACGGCGCCGCCCGCCACTCCCCCCCCCCGCTTCCCGCGGCTGCCAGGGGACCCGGCAGAAGCGGCGACGTTCCCCGCACCTCACCCCCAACGGAGACGCCCGTCTCGCTGGAGCGAGTTCGCATCGGGAACCGGGCGCTTTTCGCCGGGTCGGGGTCCCGGCGCTGCCGGGCGGTCCTCGGCTTCAGCTGTTGGTTTCGCAGCGTGGGTTTAGCTTTAGTCTCGGGGGAGGGGGGGTGTGGGGGGGGGTGCGTGTGTGTGTTTTTATTTTGTTTCTTTCCCCCCGCCTTTCGCTGTGCCGCAGAGGCGTGGGCACCGGGCGCCCTTCACCGGGTCCGGGTCCGGGTCCGGGTCCGGGTCCGGGTCCGGGTCCCGGCGTTGCCAGGCGCTCGCTGGCATTCGCGTTTAGGTTTTTTTCGACGGGGTTGGGGTGGGGGGGTGGGAAGGGGGCTCCCGGGCTTTATGTGTGGGAATGGGGGGTGTGTGCGCGTGTGTGTGTGTGTGTGTGTGTGTGTTGTTCGGATTGTTGTTTTGTTGTTTGTTCCCCCCCCCCCCCCCCCCCCCCCCGCCGCGACACACACGCGCTCGGACACACACGCAGAGACACAGAGAGAGAGAGAGAGAGAGAGAGCGCGCGCGCGAGAGAGAGAGACACAGGCGCGCGCACACACACACACACACGCACACACAGACACAGACACACGCACGCGCACACACACAGACACCCCCAGCCCCCCACCCCCCCCAGCCCCCCGACCCCCACCGTCGCCCGCGCGCCCGAAGAGCCGTTGGTCCCCGCCCCACCGCTGCAACTCCGGAGCTGCAGGGCGGTGGGTGCGGCCGCCAACCGACCGCAGCCTCCTCGGCGCCGCGGAGCACTACGGCTGGGGGGTGGGGGATCGGGGGCGGTTTCTGTTACACCACCACCACCACCACCACCCGCCCTCGCTGCTCTCCCTCCCACCCCTTCGGCGTTCGTTTGGCTTTCAACCCGCGGCGGGAACGGAGCAGGCGGGCAGGAGGGCGGGCGGCCGAGCGACCGACTGAGGAAGGCGGGGAGCCGGGCCGCGGGCACGGCGCGGCAGGGACTCGGCAGCTGCGGGGGCTCAGCGTCCAAAACACGCGCCACCCATCATCGCCGCCGCCGGCGGGAGGCCCCTCCGGGCCCCCCGGCACGGAGGCGGCGGCGGCGACGCCGCTGGGTCCTAAGGTCTCCCGCCTTCCTTCCCTGGAGCGGCCAATGTGCTGCTGCTGGTGGAAAGCGGGCCGGAGGTAGGGGGCGGCCGGTCTCCTCGCGAACCCCGGGGGTGGCAGGGGGCGGCCGGTGTCACGGTGGACCTGGTGGCGGGAGGGGTGGGGGTTGGGGGGGGGTCGGCAGGGGGGTCGACAGAGCTCGTTGCGGCGGTGGGGGGGCGGGGGGGGGGGGGGGGTGGTGGGGGGGTGGTGTTGGTGGGGAGCGGTTTCTGTTGTTACACACACACCCCCGCCCCGTCGCTGCTCTCCCTCCCACCCCTTCGGCGTTCGTTTGGCTTTCAACCCGGGGCGGGAACGGAGCAGGCGGGCAGGAGGGCGGGCGGCCGAGCGACCGACTGAGGAAGGCGGGGAGCCGGGCCGCGGGCACGGCGCGGCAGGGACTCGGCAGCTGCGGGGGCTCAGCGTCCAAAACACGCGCCACCCATCATCGCCGCCGCCGGCGGGAGGCCCCTCCGGGCCCCCCGGCACGGAGGCGGCGGCGGCGACGCCGCTGGGTCCTAAGGTCTCCCGCCTTCCTTCCCTGGAGCGGCCAATGTGCTGCTGCTGGTGGAAAGCGGGCCGGAGGTAGGGGGCGGCCGGTCTCCTCGCGAACCCCGGGGGTGGCGGGGGCGGGGGGTGGGGGGGTGGGATGGGGCGGGGGGTGGCGGGGGGGGGTGGGTGGGCTGGGGGGTGGGGGGGGCGGCCGGTGTCACGGTGAACCTGGTGGCGGGAGGGTTGGGGGGGGGGGGGGGGGGGGCGGGCTCGTCGCGGGCCAAGCGGCGGTGTTGGGGGGGCGCCGCCGGTCTCACGGAGAAGCACGTGGCGGGTGGGGCGGCTTTGGCGGGATGGGGGGGCGGCCGTATACGCGTGCGCGCGCGGGCAGCCCCAGGCAGACGGCTTCGGGCCGGGCAGCTTGTGGGGGTGCGGGGCAGGCGGGCGCACGTGCGTGGGCAGAGCGTGAGCTCCTGAACCGTTTCTGAATCGATGCCCTAGCGCTGGTCAGGCTTCCGCTTGACCTCTCCGTTCGTGATTCTCGTCGCGTGTTTTCAGGTCCGCGTTCGATCCCGTCTCAGCCGAACTCTTCCCTGCCGGTTCCGACCCTCGCGTCCGTACGCTAGCCGGCAGCTGCGCTGGCCCCGTCGCCTCCCCAGTTGAAGGTGAGATCACGAGGGGCGCTGCATAAGCCAGGCCTCGCCTCGCCGCTGGCCTGCCTACCGGCTCGAAAGCTGCAGGAGACCCCCTCGCGTGAGAGCCCACCAGCCACGGCCCGGCCCAGGCCCATCACGTCCTAGTCCAGGCGTGACTTCGCCGCGAGAGGCTCAGGCCACGGCCTGCTCCCTGCCTTGGAGCTACGCGGGTGCCCGTGTCATCCCGAGCCGCCGCCTGCTTCAAGCCAGGGCCCGCTCGGGCACGGCGTGACGTCACAGGCAGCTCGGGAGCCCGGGCCCGGAAGCGCCCTGTTACCCCTCCTCGGCTACTTGTGACGTCACAAGGGGCAGGCGGCGGGGAGCGCGGGGGCTGCCGGGAGGGGGTGGCGGGAATGCCGGCCAGAGACCCGGCCGTGCTGGGACCCCACGCGGACGCAGACACCGGTCGATGCCAGCGGTCGCACGGCGGCCAGCGGGTCCGGGCAGGGCAGCGGCGTGAGCACCGCAGGGGGAGGCGGCTGTAGAAAAAAAAAAAACAACTAATTTTTCCTTTTCATCTCTCTTTTCCCGTTTCTGTGGTGGCTGCGATCGCAACCCAGAAAAGACGACGACGGCACGGGGCGGGAGGTTGCAGCTTCATGCCTTGTATTACAGGCGCTGCAATCTCGGA
>NW_027438188.1:0-13550 GCF_965140245.1 Athene noctua
GAACGCTACGCAGGGCAAAAGCGGTTCTCGTCCTCCGTGCTTGCTTTTTCTCAGAAAGAGCCGTGGTGTGCGTTTTCGCCGGAAAACGCGTTTTCGGCCGAAAACGTGTACGTTTGCACTTCCCCGCCACAGGGAAGCTGCTAGCCGGGAATTCTCTGCCTGGTTCTACCCGCTGCCCGGAACGCTACGCAGGGCAAAAGCGGTTCTCGTCCTCCGTGCTTGCTTTTTCTCAGAAAGAGCCGTGGTGTGCGTTTTCGCCGGAAAACGCGTTTTCGGCCGAAAACGTGTACGTTTGCACTTCCCCGCCACAGGGAAGCTGCTAGCCGGGAATTCTCTGCCTGGTTCTACCCGCTGCCCGGAACGCTACGCAGGGCAAAAGCGGTTCTCGTCCTCCGTGCTTGCTTTTTCTCAGAAAGAGCCGTGGTGTGCGTTTTCGCCGGAAAACGCGTTTTCGGCCGAAAACGTGTACGTTTGCACTTCCCCGCCACAGGGAAGCTGCTAGCCGGGAATTCTCTGCCTGGTTCTACCCGCTGCCCGGAACGCTACGCAGGGCAAAAGCGGTTCTCGTCCTCCGTGCTTGCTTTTTCTCAGAAAGAGCCGTGGTGTGCGTTTTCGCCGGAAAACGCGTTTTCGGCCGAAAACGTGTACGTTTGCACTTCCCCGCCACAGGGAAGCTGCTAGCCGGGAATTCTCTGCCTGGTTCTACCCGCTGCCCGGAACGCTACGCAGGGCAAAAGCGGTTCTCGTCCTCCGTGCTTGCTTTTTCTCAGAAAGAGCCGTGGTGTGCGTTTTCGCCGGAAAACGCGTTTTCGGCCGAAAACGTGTACGTTTGCACTTCCCCGCCACAGGGAAGCTGCTAGCCGGGAATTCTCTGCCTGGTTCTACCCGCTGCCCGGAACGCTACGCAGGGCAAAAGCGGTTCTCGTCCTCCGTGCTTGCTTTTTCTCAGAAAGAGCCGTGGTGTGCGTTTTCGCCGGAAAACGCGTTTTCGGCCGAAAACGTGTACGTTTGCACTTCCCCGCCACAGGGAAGCTGCTAGCCGGGAATTCTCTGCCTGGTTCTACCCGCTGCCCGGAACGCTACGCAGGGCAAAAGCGGTTCTCGTCCTCCGTGCTTGCTTTTTCTCAGAAAGAGCCGTGGTGTGCGTTTTCGCCGGAAAACGCGTTTTCGGCCGAAAACGTGTACGTTTGCACTTCCCCGCCACAGGGAAGCTGCTAGCCGGGAATTCTCTGCCTGGTTCTACCCGCTGCCCGGAACGCTACGCAGGGCAAAAGCGGTTCTCGTCCTCCGTGCTTGCTTTTTCTCAGAAAGAGCCGTGGTGTGCGTTTTCGCCGGAAAACGCGTTTTCGGCCGAAAACGTGTACGTTTGCACTTCCCCGCCACAGGGAAGCTGCTAGCCGGGAATTCTCTGCCTGGTTCTACCCGCTGCCCGGAACGCTACGCAGGGCAAAAGCGGTTCTCGTCCTCCGTGCTTGCTTTTTCTCAGAAAGAGCCGTGGTGTGCGTTTTCGCCGGAAAACGCGTTTTCGGCCGAAAACGTGTACGTTTGCACTTCCCCGCCACAGGGAAGCTGCTAGCCGGGAATTCTCTGCCTGGTTCTACCCGCTGCCCGGAACGCTACGCAGGGCAAAAGCGGTTCTCGTCCTCCGTGCTTGCTTTTTCTCAGAAAGAGCCGTGGTGTGCGTTTTCGCCGGAAAACGCGTTTTCGGCCGAAAACGTGTACGTTTGCACTTCCCCGCCACAGGGAAGCTGCTAGCCGGGAATTCTCTGCCTGGTTCTACCCGCTGCCCGGAACGCTACGCAGGGCAAAAGCGGTTCTCGTCCTCCGTGCTTGCTTTTTCTCAGAAAGAGCCGTGGTGTGCGTTTTCGCCGGAAAACGCGTTTTCGGCCGAAAACGTGTACGTTTGCACTTCCCCGCCACAGGGAAGCTGCTAGCCGGGAATTCTCTGCCTGGTTCTACCCGCTGCCCGGAACGCTACGCAGGGCAAAAGCGGTTCTCGTCCTCCGTGCTTGCTTTTTCTCAGAAAGAGCCGTGGTGTGCGTTTTCGCCGGAAAACGCGTTTTCGGCCGAAAACGTGTACGTTTGCACTTCCCCGCCACAGGGAAGCTGCTAGCCGGGAATTCTCTGCCTGGTTCTACCCGCTGCCCGGAACGCTACGCAGGGCAAAAGCGGTTCTCGTCCTCCGTGCTTGCTTTTTCTCAGAAAGAGCCGTGGTGTGCGTTTTCGCCGGAAAACGCGTTTTCGGCCGAAAACGTGTACGTTTGCACTTCCCCGCCACAGGGAAGCTGCTAGCCGGGAATTCTCTGCCTGGTTCTACCCGCTGCCCGGAACGCTACGCAGGGCAAAAGCGGTTCTCGTCCTCCGTGCTTGCTTTTTCTCAGAAAGAGCCGTGGTGTGCGTTTTCGCCGGAAAACGCGTTTTCGGCCGAAAACGTGTACGTTTGCACTTCCCCGCCACAGGGAAGCTGCTAGCCGGGAATTCTCTGCCTGGTTCTACCCGCTGCCCGGAACGCTACGCAGGGCAAAAGCGGTTCTCGTCCTCCGTGCTTGCTTTTTCTCAGAAAGAGCCGTGGTGTGCGTTTTCGCCGGAAAACGCGTTTTCGGCCGAAAACGTGTACGTTTGCACTTCCCCGCCACAGGGAAGCTGCTAGCCGGGAATTCTCTGCCTGGTTCTACCCGCTGCCCGGAACGCTACGCAGGGCAAAAGCGGTTCTCGTCCTCCGTGCTTGCTTTTTCTCAGAAAGAGCCGTGGTGTGCGTTTTCGCCGGAAAACGCGTTTTCGGCCGAAAACGTGTACGTTTGCACTTCCCCGCCACAGGGAAGCTGCTAGCCGGGAATTCTCTGCCTGGTTCTACCCGCTGCCCGGAACGCTACGCAGGGCAAAAGCGGTTCTCGTCCTCCGTGCTTGCTTTTTCTCAGAAAGAGCCGTGGTGTGCGTTTTCGCCGGAAAACGCGTTTTCGGCCGAAAACGTGTACGTGTGCACTTCCCCGCCACAGGGAAGCTGCTAGCCGGGAATTCTCTGCCTGGTTCTACCCGCTGCCCGGAACGCTACGCAGGGCAAAAGCGGTTCTCGTCCTCCGTGCTTGCTTTTTCTCAGAAAGAGCCGTGGTGTGCGTTTTCGCCGGAAAACGCGTTTTCGGCCGAAAACGTGTACGTTTGCACTTCCCCGCCACAGGGAAGCTGCTAGCCGGGAATTCTCTGCCTGGTTCTACCCGCTGCCCGGAACGCTACGCAGGGCAAAAGCGGTTCTCGTCCTCCGTGCTTGCTTTTTCTCAGAAAGAGCCGTGGTGTGCGTTTTCGCCGGAAAACGCGTTTTCGGCCGAAAACGTGTACGTTTGCACTTCCCCGCCACAGGGAAGCTGCTAGCCGGGAATTCTCTGCCTGGTTCTACCCGCTGCCCGGAACGCTACGCAGGGCAAAAGCGGTTCTCGTCCTCCGTGCTTGCTTTTTCTCAGAAAGAGCCGTGGTGTGCGTTTTCGCCGGAAAACGCGTTTTCGGCCGAAAACGTGTACGTTTGCACTTCCCCGCCACAGGGAAGCTGCTAGCCGGGAATTCTCTGCCTGGTTCTACCCGCTGCCCGGAACGCTACGCAGGGCAAAAGCGGTTCTCGTCCTCCGTGCTTGCTTTTTCTCAGAAAGAGCCGTGGTGTGCGTTTTCGCCGGAAAACGCGTTTTCGGCCGAAAACGTGTACGTTTGCACTTCCCCGCCACAGGGAAGCTGCTAGCCGGGAATTCTCTGCCTGGTTCTACCCGCTGCCCGGAACGCTACGCAGGGCAAAAGCGGTTCTCGTCCTCCGTGCTTGCTTTTTCTCAGAAAGAGCCGTGGTGTGCGTTTTCGCCGGAAAACGCGTTTTCGGCCGAAAACGTGTACGTTTGCACTTCCCCGCCACAGGGAAGCTGCTAGCCGGGAATTCTCTGCCTGGTTCTACCCGCTGCCCGGAACGCTACGCAGGGCAAAAGCGGTTCTCGTCCTCCGTGCTTGCTTTTTCTCAGAAAGAGCCGTGGTGTGCGTTTTCGCCGGAAAACGCGTTTTCGGCCGAAAACGTGTACGTTTGCACTTCCCCGCCACAGGGAAGCTGCTAGCCGGGAATTCTCTGCCTGGTTCTACCCGCTGCCCGGAACGCTACGCAGGGCAAAAGCGGTTCTCGTCCTCCGTGCTTGCTTTTTCTCAGAAAGAGCCGTGGTGTGCGTTTTCGCCGGAAAACGCGTTTTCGGCCGAAAACGTGTACGTTTGCACTTCCCCGCCACAGGGAAGCTGCTAGCCGGGAATTCTCTGCCTGGTTCTACCCGCTGCCCGGAACGCTACGCAGGGCAAAAGCGGTTCTCGTCCTCCGTGCTTGCTTTTTCTCAGAAAGAGCCGTGGTGTGCGTTTTCGCCGGAAAACGCGTTTTCGGCCGAAAACGTGTACGTTTGCACTTCCCCGCCACAGGGAAGCTGCTAGCCGGGAATTCTCTGCCTGGTTCTACCCGCTGCCCGGAACGCTACGCAGGGCAAAAGCGGTTCTCGTCCTCCGTGCTTGCTTTTTCTCAGAAAGAGCCGTGGTGTGCGTTTTCGCCGGAAAACGCGTTTTCGGCCGAAAACGTGTACGTTTGCACTTCCCCGCCACAGGGAAGCTGCTAGCCGGGAATTCTCTGCCTGGTTCTACCCGCTGCCCGGAACGCTACGCAGGGCAAAAGCGGTTCTCGTCCTCCGTGCTTGCTTTTTCTCAGAAAGAGCCGTGGTGTGCGTTTTCGCCGGAAAACGCGTTTTCGGCCGAAAACGTGTACGTTTGCACTTCCCCGCCACAGGGAAGCTGCTAGCCGGGAATTCTCTGCCTGGTTCTACCCGCTGCCCGGAACGCTACGCAGGGCAAAAGCGGTTCTCGTCCTCCGTGCTTGCTTTTTCTCAGAAAGAGCCGTGGTGTGCGTTTTCGCCGGAAAACGCGTTTTCGGCCGAAAACGTGTACGTTTGCACTTCCCCGCCACAGGGAAGCTGCTAGCCGGGAATTCTCTGCCTGGTTCTACCCGCTGCCCGGAACGCTACGCAGGGCAAAAGCGGTTCTCGTCCTCCGTGCTTGCTTTTTCTCAGAAAGAGCCGTGGTGTGCGTTTTCGCCGGAAAACGCGTTTTCGGCCGAAAACGTGTACGTTTGCACTTCCCCGCCACAGGGAAGCTGCTAGCCGGGAATTCTCTGCCTGGTTCTACCCGCTGCCCGGAACGCTACGCAGGGCAAAAGCGGTTCTCGTCCTCCGTGCTTGCTTTTTCTCAGAAAGAGCCGTGGTGTGCGTTTTCGCCGGAAAACGCGTTTTCGGCCGAAAACGTGTACGTTTGCACTTCCCCGCCACAGGGAAGCTGCTAGCCGGGAATTCTCTGCCTGGTTCTACCCGCTGCCCGGAACGCTACGCAGGGCAAAAGCGGTTCTCGTCCTCCGTGCTTGCTTTTTCTCAGAAAGAGCCGTGGTGTGCGTTTTCGCCGGAAAACGCGTTTTCGGCCGAAAACGTGTACGTTTGCACTTCCCCGCCACAGGGAAGCTGCTAGCCGGGAATTCTCTGCCTGGTTCTACCCGCTGCCCGGAACGCTACGCAGGGCAAAAGCGGTTCTCGTCCTCCGTGCTTGCTTTTTCTCAGAAAGAGCCGTGGTGTGCGTTTTCGCCGGAAAACGCGTTTTCGGCCGAAAACGTGTACGTTTGCACTTCCCCGCCACAGGGAAGCTGCTAGCCGGGAATTCTCTGCCTGGTTCTACCCGCTGCCCGGAACGCTACGCAGGGCAAAAGCGGTTCTCGTCCTCCGTGCTTGCTTTTTCTCAGAAAGAGCCGTGGTGTGCGTTTTCGCCGGAAAACGCGTTTTCGGCCGAAAACGTGTACGTTTGCACTTCCCCGCCACAGGGAAGCTGCTAGCCGGGAATTCTCTGCCTGGTTCTACCCGCTGCCCGGAACGCTACGCAGGGCAAAAGCGGTTCTCGTCCTCCGTGCTTGCTTTTTCTCAGAAAGAGCCGTGGTGTGCGTTTTCGCCGGAAAACGCGTTTTCGGCCGAAAACGTGTACGTTTGCACTTCCCCGCCACAGGGAAGCTGCTAGCCGGGAATTCTCTGCCTGGTTCTACCCGCTGCCCGGAACGCTACGCAGGGCAAAAGCGGTTCTCGTCCTCCGTGCTTGCTTTTTCTCAGAAAGAGCCGTGGTGTGCGTTTTCGCCGGAAAACGCGTTTTCGGCCGAAAACGTGTACGTTTGCACTTCCCCGCCACAGGGAAGCTGCTAGCCGGGAATTCTCTGCCTGGTTCTACCCGCTGCCCGGAACGCTACGCAGGGCAAAAGCGGTTCTCGTCCTCCGTGCTTGCTTTTTCTCAGAAAGAGCCGTGGTGTGCGTTTTCGCCGGAAAACGCGTTTTCGGCCGAAAACGTGTACGTTTGCACTTCCCCGCCACAGGGAAGCTGCTAGCCGGGAATTCTCTGCCTGGTTCTACCCGCTGCCCGGAACGCTACGCAGGGCAAAAGCGGTTCTCGTCCTCCGTGCTTGCTTTTTCTCAGAAAGAGCCGTGGTGTGCGTTTTCGCCGGAAAACGCGTTTTCGGCCGAAAACGTGTACGTTTGCACTTCCCCGCCACAGGGAAGCTGCTAGCCGGGAATTCTCTGCCTGGTTCTACCCGCTGCCCGGAACGCTACGCAGGGCAAAAGCGGTTCTCGTCCTCCGTGCTTGCTTTTTCTCAGAAAGAGCCGTGGTGTGCGTTTTCGCCGGAAAACGCGTTTTCGGCCGAAAACGTGTACGTTTGCACTTCCCCGCCACAGGGAAGCTGCTAGCCGGGAATTCTCTGCCTGGTTCTACCCGCTGCCCGGAACGCTACGCAGGGCAAAAGCGGTTCTCGTCCTCCGTGCTTGCTTTTTCTCAGAAAGAGCCGTGGTGTGCGTTTTCGCCGGAAAACGCGTTTTCGGCCGAAAACGTGTACGTTTGCACTTCCCCGCCACAGGGAAGCTGCTAGCCGGGAATTCTCTGCCTGGTTCTACCCGCTGCCCGGAACGCTACGCAGGGCAAAAGCGGTTCTCGTCCTCCGTGCTTGCTTTTTCTCAGAAAGAGCCGTGGTGTGCGTTTTCGCCGGAAAACGCGTTTTCGGCCGAAAACGTGTACGTTTGCACTTCCCCGCCACAGGGAAGCTGCTAGCCGGGAATTCTCTGCCTGGTTCTACCCGCTGCCCGGAACGCTACGCAGGGCAAAAGCGGTTCTCGTCCTCCGTGCTTGCTTTTTCTCAGAAAGAGCCGTGGTGTGCGTTTTCGCCGGAAAACGCGTTTTCGGCCGAAAACGTGTACGTTTGCACTTCCCCGCCACAGGGAAGCTGCTAGCCGGGAATTCTCTGCCTGGTTCTACCCGCTGCCCGGAACGCTACGCAGGGCAAAAGCGGTTCTCGTCCTCCGTGCTTGCTTTTTCTCAGAAAGAGCCGTGGTGTGCGTTTTCGCCGGAAAACGCGTTTTCGGCCGAAAACGTGTACGTTTGCACTTCCCCGCCACAGGGAAGCTGCTAGCCGGGAATTCTCTGCCTGGTTCTACCCGCTGCCCGGAACGCTACGCAGGGCAAAAGCGGTTCTCGTCCTCCGTGCTTGCTTTTTCTCAGAAAGAGCCGTGGTGTGCGTTTTCGCCGGAAAACGCGTTTTCGGCCGAAAACGTGTACGTTTGCACTTCCCCGCCACAGGGAAGCTGCTAGCCGGGAATTCTCTGCCTGGTTCTACCCGCTGCCCGGAACGCTACGCAGGGCAAAAGCGGTTCTCGTCCTCCGTGCTTGCTTTTTCTCAGAAAGAGCCGTGGTGTGCGTTTTCGCCGGAAAACGCGTTTTCGGCCGAAAACGTGTACGTTTGCACTTCCCCGCCACAGGGAAGCTGCTAGCCGGGAATTCTCTGCCTGGTTCTACCCGCTGCCCGGAACGCTACGCAGGGCAAAAGCGGTTCTCGTCCTCCGTGCTTGCTTTTTCTCAGAAAGAGCCGTGGTGTGCGTTTTCGCCGGAAAACGCGTTTTCGGCCGAAAACGTGTACGTTTGCACTTCCCCGCCACAGGGAAGCTGCTAGCCGGGAATTCTCTGCCTGGTTCTACCCGCTGCCCGGAACGCTACGCAGGGCAAAAGCGGTTCTCGTCCTCCGTGCTTGCTTTTTCTCAGAAAGAGCCGTGGTGTGCGTTTTCGCCGGAAAACGCGTTTTCGGCCGAAAACGTGTACGTTTGCACTTCCCCGCCACAGGGAAGCTGCTAGCCGGGAATTCTCTGCCTGGTTCTACCCGCTGCCCGGAACGCTACGCAGGGCAAAAGCGGTTCTCGTCCTCCGTGCTTGCTTTTTCTCAGAAAGAGCCGTGGTGTGCGTTTTCGCCGGAAAACGCGTTTTCGGCCGAAAACGTGTACGTTTGCACTTCCCCGCCACAGGGAAGCTGCTAGCCGGGAATTCTCTGCCTGGTTCTACCCGCTGCCCGGAACGCTACGCAGGGCAAAAGCGGTTCTCGTCCTCCGTGCTTGCTTTTTCTCAGAAAGAGCCGTGGTGTGCGTTTTCGCCGGAAAACGCGTTTTCGGCCGAAAACGTGTACGTTTGCACTTCCCCGCCACAGGGAAGCTGCTAGCCGGGAATTCTCTGCCTGGTTCTACCCGCTGCCCGGAACGCTACGCAGGGCAAAAGCGGTTCTCGTCCTCCGTGCTTGCTTTTTCTCAGAAAGAGCCGTGGTGTGCGTTTTCGCCGGAAAACGCGTTTTCGGCCGAAAACGTGTACGTTTGCACTTCCCCGCCACAGGGAAGCTGCTAGCCGGGAATTCTCTGCCTGGTTCTACCCGCTGCCCGGAACGCTACGCAGGGCAAAAGCGGTTCTCGTCCTCCGTGCTTGCTTTTTCTCAGAAAGAGCCGTGGTGTGCGTTTTCGCCGGAAAACGCGTTTTCGGCCGAAAACGTGTACGTTTGCACTTCCCCGCCACAGGGAAGCTGCTAGCCGGGAATTCTCTGCCTGGTTCTACCCGCTGCCCGGAACGCTACGCAGGGCAAAAGCGGTTCTCGTCCTCCGTGCTTGCTTTTTCTCAGAAAGAGCCGTGGTGTGCGTTTTCGCCGGAAAACGCGTTTTCGGCCGAAAACGTGTACGTTTGCACTTCCCCGCCACAGGGAAGCTGCTAGCCGGGAATTCTCTGCCTGGTTCTACCCGCTGCCCGAACGCTACGCAGGGCAAAAGCGGTTCTCGTCCTCCGTGCTTGCTTTTTCTCAGAAAGAGCCGTGGTGTGCGTTTTCGCCGGAAAACGCGTTTTCGGCCGAAAACGTGTACGTTTGCACTTCCCCGCCACAGGGAAGCTGCTAGCCGGGAATTCTCTGCCTGGTTCTACCCGCTGCCCGGAACGCTACGCAGGGCAAAAGCGGTTCTCGTCCTCCGTGCTTGCTTTTTCTCAGAAAGAGCCGTGGTGTGCGTTTTCGCCGGAAAACGCGTTTTCGGCCGAAAACGTGTACGTTTGCACTTCCCCGCCACAGGGAAGCTGCTAGCCGGGAATTCTCTGCCTGGTTCTACCCGCTGCCCGGAACGCTACGCAGGGCAAAAGCGGTTCTCGTCCTCCGTGCTTGCTTTTTCTCAGAAAGAGCCGTGGTGTGCGTTTTCGCCGGAAAACGCGTTTTCGGCCGAAAACGTGTACGTTTGCACTTCCCCGCCACAGGGAAGCTGCTAGCCGGGAATTCTCTGCCTGGTTCTACCCGCTGCCCGGAACGCTACGCAGGGCAAAAGCGGTTCTCGTCCTCCGTGCTTGCTTTTTCTCAGAAAGAGCCGTGGTGTGCGTTTTCGCCGGAAAACGCGTTTTCGGCCGAAAACGTGTACGTTTGCACTTCCCCGCCACAGGGAAGCTGCTAGCCGGGAATTCTCTGCCTGGTTCTACCCGCTGCCCGGAACGCTACGCAGGGCAAAAGCGGTTCTCGTCCTCCGTGCTTGCTTTTTCTCAGAAAGAGCCGTGGTGTGCGTTTTCGCCGGAAAACGCGTTTTCGGCCGAAAACGTGTACGTTTGCACTTCCCCGCCACAGGGAAGCTGCTAGCCGGGAATTCTCTGCCTGGTTCTACCCGCTGCCCGGAACGCTACGCAGGGCAAAAGCGGTTCTCGTCCTCCGTGCTTGCTTTTTCTCAGAAAGAGCCGTGGTGTGCGTTTTCGCCGGAAAACGCGTTTTCGGCCGAAAACGTGTACGTTTGCACTTCCCCGCCACAGGGAAGCTGCTAGCCGGGAATTCTCTGCCTGGTTCTACCCGCTGCCCGGAACGCTACGCAGGGCAAAAGCGGTTCTCGTCCTCCGTGCTTGCTTTTTCTCAGAAAGAGCCGTGGTGTGCGTTTTCGCCGGAAAACGCGTTTTCGGCCGAAAACGTGTACGTTTGCACTTCCCCGCCACAGGGAAGCTGCTAGCCGGGAATTCTCTGCCTGGTTCTACCCGCTGCCCGGAACGCTACGCAGGGCAAAAGCGGTTCTCGTCCTCCGTGCTTGCTTTTTCTCAGAAAGAGCCGTGGTGTGCGTTTTCGCCGGAAAACGCGTTTTCGGCCGAAAACGTGTACGTTTGCACTTCCCCGCCACAGGGAAGCTGCTAGCCGGGAATTCTCTGCCTGGTTCTACCCGCTGCCCGGAACGCTACGCAGGGCAAAAGCGGTTCTCGTCCTCCGTGCTTGCTTTTTCTCAGAAAGAGCCGTGGTGTGCGTTTTCGCCGGAAAACGCGTTTTCGGCCGAAAACGTGTACGTTTGCACTTCCCCGCCACAGGGAAGCTGCTAGCCGGGAATTCTCTGCCTGGTTCTACCCGCTGCCCGGAACGCTACGCAGGGCAAAAGCGGTTCTCGTCCTCCGTGCTTGCTTTTTCTCAGAAAGAGCCGTGGTGTGCGTTTTCGCCGGAAAACGCGTTTTCGGCCGAAAACGTGTACGTTTGCACTTCCCCGCCACAGGGAAGCTGCTAGCCGGGAATTCTCTGCCTGGTTCTACCCGCTGCCCGGAACGCTACGCAGGGCAAAAGCGGTTCTCGTCCTCCGTGCTTGCTTTTTCTCAGAAAGAGCCGTGGTGTGCGTTTTCGCCGGAAAACGCGTTTTCGGCCGAAAACGTGTACGTTTGCACTTCCCCGCCACAGGGAAGCTGCTAGCCGGGAATTCTCTGCCTGGTTCTACCCGCTGCCCGGAACGCTACGCAGGGCAAAAGCGGTTCTCGTCCTCCGTGCTTGCTTTTTCTCAGAAAGAGCCGTGGTGTGCGTTTTCGCCGGAAAACGCGTTTTCGGCCGAAAACGTGTACGTTTGCACTTCCCCGCCACAGGGAAGCTGCTAGCCGGGAATTCTCTGCCTGGTTCTACCCGCTGCCCGGAACGCTACGCAGGGCAAAAGCGGTTCTCGTCCTCCGTGCTTGCTTTTTCTCAGAAAGAGCCGTGGTGTGCGTTTTCGCCGGAAAACGCGTTTTCGGCCGAAAACGTGTACGTTTGCACTTCCCCGCCACAGGGAAGCTGCTAGCCGGGAATTCTCTGCCTGGTTCTACCCGCTGCCCGGAACGCTACGCAGGGCAAAAGCGGTTCTCGTCCTCCGTGCTTGCTTTTTCTCAGAAAGAGCCGTGGTGTGCGTTTTCGCCGGAAAACGCGTTTTCGGCCGAAAACGTGTACGTTTGCACTTCCCCGCCACAGGGAAGCTGCTAGCCGGGAATTCTCTGCCTGGTTCTACCCGCTGCCCGGAACGCTACGCAGGGCAAAAGCGGTTCTCGTCCTCCGTGCTTGCTTTTTCTCAGAAAGAGCCGTGGTGTGCGTTTTCGCCGGAAAACGCGTTTTCGGCCGAAAACGTGTACGTTTGCACTTCCCCGCCACAGGGAAGCTGCTAGCCGGGAATTCTCTGCCTGGTTCTACCCGCTGCCCGGAACGCTACGCAGGGCAAAAGCGGTTCTCGTCCTCCGTGCTTGCTTTTTCTCAGAAAGAGCCGTGGTGTGCGTTTTCGCCGGAAAACCGCGTTTTCGGCCGAAAACGTGTACGTTTGCACTTCCCCGCCACAGGGAAGCTGCTAGCCGGGAATTCTCTGCCTGGTTCTACCCGCTGCCCGGAACGCTACGCAGGGCAAAAGCGGTTCTCGTCGTGCTTGCTTTTTCTCAGAAAGAGCCGTGGTGTGCGATTTCGCCGGAAAACGCGTTTTCGGCCGAAAACGTGTACGTTTGCACTTCCCCGCCACAGGGAAGCTGCTAGCCGGGAATTCTCTGCCTGGTTCTACCCGCTGCCCGGAACGCTACGCAGGGCAAAAGCGGTTCTCGTCCTCCGTGCTTGCTTTTTCTCAGAAAGAGCCGTGGTGTGCGATTTCGCCGGAAAACGCGTTTTCGGCCGAAAACGTGTACGTTTGCACTTCCCCGCCACAGGGAAGCTGCTAGCCGGGAATTCTCTGCCTGGTTCTACCCGCTGCCCGGAACGCTACGCAGGGCAAAAGCGGTTCTCGTCCTCCGTGCTTGCTTTTTCTCAGAAAGAGCCGTGGTGTGCGTTTTCGCCGGAAAACGCGTTTTCGGCCGAAAACGTGTACGTTTGCACTTCCCCGCCACAGGGAAGCTGCTAGCCGGGAATTCTCTGCCTGGTTCTACCCGCTGCCCGGAACGCTACGCAGGGCAAAAGCGGTTCTCGTCCTCCGTGCTTGCTTTTTCTCAGAAAGAGCCGTGGTGTGCGTTTTCGCCGGAAAACGCGTTTTCGGCCGAAAACGTGTACGTTTGCACTTCCCCGCCACAGGGAAGCTGCTAGCCGGGAATTCTCTGCCTGGTTCTACCCGCTGCCCGGAACGCTACGCAGGGCAAAAGCGGTTCTCGTCCTCCGTGCTTGCTTTTTCTCAGAAAGAGCCGTGGTGTGCGTTTTCGCCGGAAAACGCGTTTTCGGCCGAAAACGTGTACGTTTGCACTTCCCCGCCACAGGGAAGCTGCTAGCCGGGAATTCTCTGCCTGGTTCTACCCGCTGCCCGGAACGCTACGCAGGGCAAAAGCGGTTCTCGTCCTCCGTGCTTGCTTTTTCTCAGAAAGAGCCGTGGTGTGCGTTTTCGCCGGAAAACGCGTTTTCGGCCGAAAACGTGTACGTTTGCACTTCCCCGCCACAGGGAAGCTGCTAGCCGGGAATTCTCTGCCTGGTTCTACCCGCTGCCCGGAACGCTACGCAGGGCAAAAGCGGTTCTCGTCCTCCGTGCTTGCTTTTTCTCAGAAAGAGCCGTGGTGTGCGTTTTCGCCGGAAAACGCGTTTTCGGCCGAAAACGTGTACGTTTGCACTTCCCCGCCACAGGGAAGCTGCTAGCCGGGAATTCTCTGCCTGGTTCTACCCGCTGCCCGGAACGCTACGCAGGGCAAAAGCGGTTCTCGTCCTCCGTGCTTGCTTTTTCTCAGAAAGAGCCGTGGTGTGCGTTTTCGCCGGAAAACGCGTTTTCGGCCGAAAACGTGTACGTTTGCACTTCCCCGCCACAGGGAAGCTGCTAGCCGGGAATTCTCTGCCTGGTTCTACCCGCTGCCCGGAACGCTACGCAGGGCAAAAGCGGTTCTCGTCCTCCGTGCTTGCTTTTTCTCAGAAAGAGCCGTGGTGTGCGTTTTCGCCGGAAAACGCGTTTTCGGCCGAAAACGTGTACGTTTGCACTTCCCCGCCA
>NW_027438189.1:0-13413 GCF_965140245.1 Athene noctua
CGCCACAGGGAAGCTGCTAGCCGGGAATTCTCTGCCTGGTTCTACCCGCTGCCCGGAACGCTACGCAGGGCAAAAGCGGTTCTCGTCCTCCGTGCTTGCTTTTTCTCAGAAAGAGCCGTGGTGTGCGTTTTCGCCGGAAAACGCGTTTTCGGCCGAAAACGTGTACGTTTGCACTTCCCCGCCACAGGGAAGCTGCTAGCCGGGAATTCTCTGCCTGGTTCTACCCGCTGCCCGGAACGCTACGCAGGGCAAAAGCGGTTCTCGTCCTCCGTGCTTGCTTTTTCTCAGAAAGAGCCGTGGTGTGCGTTTTCGCCGGAAAACGCGTTTTCGGCCGAAAACGTGTACGTTTGCACTTCCCCGCCACAGGGAAGCTGCTAGCCGGGAATTCTCTGCCTGGTTCTACCCGCTGCCCGGAACGCTACGCAGGGCAAAAGCGGTTCTCGTCCTCCGTGCTTGCTTTTTCTCAGAAAGAGCCGTGGTGTGCGTTTTCGCCGGAAAACGCGTTTTCGGCCGAAAACGTGTACGTTTGCACTTCCCCGCCACAGGGAAGCTGCTAGCCGGGAATTCTCTGCCTGGTTCTACCCGCTGCCCGGAACGCTACGCAGGGCAAAAGCGGTTCTCGTCCTCCGTGCTTGCTTTTTCTCAGAAAGAGCCGTGGTGTGCGTTTTCGCCGGAAAACGCGTTTTCGGCCGAAAACGTGTACGTTTGCACTTCCCCGCCACAGGGAAGCTGCTAGCCGGGAATTCTCTGCCTGGTTCTACCCGCTGCCCGGAACGCTACGCAGGGCAAAAGCGGTTCTCGTCCTCCGTGCTTGCTTTTTCTCAGAAAGAGCCGTGGTGTGCGTTTTCGCCGGAAAACGCGTTTTCGGCCGAAAACGTGTACGTTTGCACTTCCCCGCCACAGGGAAGCTGCTAGCCGGGAATTCTCTGCCTGGTTCTACCCGCTGCCCGGAACGCTACGCAGGGCAAAAGCGGTTCTCGTCCTCCGTGCTTGCTTTTTCTCAGAAAGAGCCGTGGTGTGCGATTTCGCCGGAAAACGCGTTTTCGGCTGAAAACGTGTACGTTTGCACTTCCCCGCCACAGGGAAGCTGCTAGCCGGGAATTCTCTGCCTGGTTCTACCCGCTGCCCGGAACGCTACGCAGGGCAAAAGCGGTTCTCGTCCTCCGTGCTTGCTTTTTCTCAGAAAGAGCCGTGGTGTGCGTTTTCGCCGGAAAACGCGTTTTCGGCCGAAAACGTGTACGTTTGCACTTCCCCGCCACAGGGAAGCTGCTAGCCGGGAATTCTCTGCCTGGTTCTACCCGCTGCCCGGAACGCTACGCAGGGCAAAAGCGGTTCTCGTCCTCCGTGCTTGCTTTTTCTCAGAAAGAGCCGTGGTGTGCGTTTTCGCCGGAAAACGCGTTTTCGGCCGAAAACGTGTACGTTTGCACTTCCCCGCCACAGGGAAGCTGCTAGCCGGGAATTCTCTGCCTGGTTCTACCCGCTGCCCGGAACGCTACGCAGGGCAAAAGCGGTTCTCGTCCTCCGTGCTTGCTTTTTCTCAGAAAGAGCCGTGGTGTGCGTTTTCGCCGGAAAACGCGTTTTCGGCCGAAAACGTGTACGTTTGCACTTCCCCGCCACAGGGAAGCTGCTAGCCGGGAATTCTCTGCCTGGTTCTACCCGCTGCCCGGAACGCTACGCAGGGCAAAAGCGGTTCTCGTCCTCCGTGCTTGCTTTTTCTCAGAAAGAGCCGTGGTGTGCGTTTTCGCCGGAAAACGCGTTTTCGGCCGAAAACGTGTACGTTTGCACTTCCCCGCCACAGGGAAGCTGCTAGCCGGGAATTCTCTGCCTGGTTCTACCCGCTGCCCGGAACGCTACGCAGGGCAAAAGCGGTTCTCGTCCTCCGTGCTTGCTTTTTCTCAGAAAGAGCCGTGGTGTGCGTTTTCGCCGGAAAACGCGTTTTCGGCCGAAAACGTGTACGTTTGCACTTCCCCGCCACAGGGAAGCTGCTAGCCGGGAATTCTCTGCCTGGTTCTACCCGCTGCCCGGAACGCTACGCAGGGCAAAAGCGGTTCTCGTCCTCCGTGCTTGCTTTTTCTCAGAAAGAGCCGTGGTGTGCGTTTTCGCCGGAAAACGCGTTTTCGGCCGAAAACGTGTACGTTTGCACTTCCCCGCCACAGGGAAGCTGCTAGCCGGGAATTCTCTGCCTGGTTCTACCCGCTGCCCGGAACGCTACGCAGGGCAAAAGCGGTTCTCGTCCTCCGTGCTTGCTTTTTCTCAGAAAGAGCCGTGGTGTGCGTTTTCGCCGGAAAACGCGTTTTCGGCCGAAAACGTGTACGTTTGCACTTCCCCGCCACAGGGAAGCTGCTAGCCGGGAATTCTCTGCCTGGTTCTACCCGCTGCCCGGAACGCTACGCAGGGCAAAAGCGGTTCTCGTCCTCCGTGCTTGCTTTTTCTCAGAAAGAGCCGTGGTGTGCGTTTTCGCCGGAAAACGCGTTTTCGGCCGAAAACGTGTACGTTTGCACTTCCCCGCCACAGGGAAGCTGCTAGCCGGGAATTCTCTGCCTGGTTCTACCCGCTGCCCGGAACGCTACGCAGGGCAAAAGCGGTTCTCGTCCTCCGTGCTTGCTTTTTCTCAGAAAGAGCCGTGGTGTGCGTTTTCGCCGGAAAACGCGTTTTCGGCCGAAAACGTGTACGTTTGCACTTCCCCGCCACAGGGAAGCTGCTAGCCGGGAATTCTCTGCCTGGTTCTACCCGCTGCCCGGAACGCTACGCAGGGCAAAAGCGGTTCTCGTCCTCCGTGCTTGCTTTTTCTCAGAAAGAGCCGTGGTGTGCGTTTTCGCCGGAAAACGCGTTTTCGGCCGAAAACGTGTACGTTTGCACTTCCCCGCCACAGGGAAGCTGCTAGCCGGGAATTCTCTGCCTGGTTCTACCCGCTGCCCGGAACGCTACGCAGGGCAAAAGCGGTTCTCGTCCTCCGTGCTTGCTTTTTCTCAGAAAGAGCCGTGGTGTGCGTTTTCGCCGGAAAACGCGTTTTCGGCCGAAAACGTGTACGTTTGCACTTCCCCGCCACAGGGAAGCTGCTAGCCGGGAATTCTCTGCCTGGTTCTACCCGCTGCCCGGAACGCTACGCAGGGCAAAAGCGGTTCTCGTCCTCCGTGCTTGCTTTTTCTCAGAAAGAGCCGTGGTGTGCGTTTTCGCCGGACAACGCGTTTTCGGCCGAAAACGTGTACGTCTGCACTTCCCCGCCACAGGGAAGCTGCTAGCCGGGAATTCTCTGCCTGGTTCTACCCGCTGCCCGGAACGCTACGCAGGGCAAAAGCGGTTCTCGTCCTCCGTGCTTGCTTTTTCTCAGAAAGAGCCGTGGTGTGCGTTTTCGCCGGAAAACCCGTTTTCGGCTGAAAACGTGTACGTTTGCACTTCCCCGCCACAGGGAAGCTGCTAGCCGGGAATTCTCTGCCTGGTTCTACCCGCTGCCCGGAACGCTACGCAGGGCAAAAGCGGTTCTCGTCCTCCGTGCTTGCGTTTTCTCAGAAAGAGCCGTGGTGTGCGTTTTCGCCGGAAAACGCGTTTTCGGCCGAAAACGTGTACGTTTGCACTTCCCCGCCACAGGGAAGCTGCTAGCCTGGAATTCTCTGCCTGGTTCTACCCGCTGCCCGGAACGCTACGCAGGGCAAAAGCGGTTCTCGTCCTCCGTGCTTGCGTTTTCTCAGAAAGAGCCGTGGTGTGCGTTTTCGCCGGAAAACGCGTTTTCGGCCGAAAACGTGTACGTTTGCACTTCCCCGCCACAGGGAAGCTGCTAGCCGGGAATTCTCTGCCTGGTTCTACCCGCTGCCCGGAACGCTACGCAGGGCAAAAGCGGTTCTCGTCCTCCGTGCTTGCGTTTTCTCAGAAAGAGCCGTGGTGTGCGTTTTCGCCGGAAAACGCGTTTTCGGCCGAAAACGTGTACGTTTGCACTTCCCCGCCACAGGGAAGCTGCTAGCCGGGAATTCTCTGCCTGGTTCTACCCGCTGCCCGGAACGCTACGCAGGGCAAAAGCGGTTCTCGTCCTCCGTGCTTGCTTTTTCTCAGAAAGAGCCGTGGTGTGCGTTTTCGACGGAAAACGCGTTTTCGGCCGAAAACGTGTACGTTTGCACTTCCCCGCCACAGGGAAGCTGCTAGCCGGGAATTCTCTGCCTGGTTCTACCCGCTGCCCGGAACGCTACGCAGGGCAAAAGCGGTTCTCGTCCTCCGTGCTTGCTTTTTCTCAGAAAGAGCCGTGGTGTGCGTTTTCGCCGGAAAACGCGTTTTCGGCCGAAAACGTGTACGTTTGCACTTCCCCGCCACAGGGAAGCTGCTAGCCGGGAATTCTCTGCCTGGTTCTACCCGCTGCCCGGAACGCTACGCAGGGCAAAAGCGGTTCTCGTCCTCCGTGCTTGCTTTTTCTCAGAAAGAGCCGTGGTGTGCGTTTTCGCCGGAAAACGCGTTTTCGGCCGAAAACGTGTACGTTTGCACTTCCCCGCCACAGGGAAGCTGCTAGCCGGGAATTCTCTGCCTGGTTCTACCCGCTGCCCGGAACGCTACGCAGGGCAAAAGCGGTTCTCGTCCTCCGTGCTTGCTTTTTCTCAGAAAGAGCCGTGGTGTGCGTTTTCGCCGGAAAACGCGTTTTCGGCCGAAAACGTGTACGTTTGCACTTCCCCGCCACAGGGAAGCTGCTAGCCGGGAATTCTCTGCCTGGTTCTACCCGCTGCCCGGAACGCTACGCAGGGCAAAAGCGGTTCTCGTCCTCCGTGCTTGCTTTTTCTCAGAAAGAGCCGTGGTGTGCGTTTTCGCCGGAAAACGCGTTTTCGGCCGAAAACGTGTACGTTTGCACTTCCCCGCCACAGGGAAGCTGCTAGCCGGGAATTCTCTGCCTGGTTCTACCCGCTGCCCGGAACGCTACGCAGGGCAAAAGCGGTTCTCGTCCTCCGTGCTTGCTTTTTCTCAGAAAGAGCCGTGGTGTGCGTTTTCGCCGGAAAACGCGTTTTCGGCCGAAAACGTGTACGTTTGCACTTCCCCGCCACAGGGAAGCTGCTAGCCGGGAATTCTCTGCCTGGTTCTACCCGCTGCCCGGAACGCTACGCAGGGCAAAAGCGGTTCTCGTCCTCCGTGCTTGCTTTTTCTCAGAAAGAGCCGTGGTGTGCGTTTTCGCCGGAAAACGCGTTTTCGGCCGAAAACGTGTACGTTTGCACTTCCCCGCCACAGGGAAGCTGCTAGCCGGGAATTCTCTGCCCGGTTCTACCCGCTGCCCGGAACGCTACGCAGGGCAAAAGCGGTTCTCGTCCTCCGTGCTTGCTTTTTCTCAGAAAGAGCCGTGGTGTGCGTTTTCGCCGGAAAACGCGTTTTCGGCCGAAAACGTGTACGTTTGCACTTCCCCGCCACAGGGAAGCTGCTAGCCGGGAATTCTCTGCCCGGTTCTACCCGCTGCCCGGAACGCTACGCAGGGCAAAAGCGGTTCTCGTCCTCCGTGCTTGCTTTTTCTCAGAAAGAGCCGTGGTGTGCGTTTTCGCCGGAAAACGCGTTTTCGGCCGAAAACGTGTACGTTTGCACTTCCCCGCCACAGGGAAGCTGCTAGCCGGGAATTCTCTGCCTGGTTCTACCCGCTGCCCGGAACGCTACGCAGGGCAAAAGCGGTTCTCGTCCTCCGTGCTTGCTTTTTCTCAGAAAGAGCCGTGGTGTGCGTTTTCGCCGGAAAACGCGTTTTCGGCCGAAAACGTGTACGTTTGCACTTCCCCGCCACAGGGAAGCTGCTAGCCGGGAATTCTCTGCCTGGTTCTACCCGCTGCCCGGAACGCTACGCAGGGCAAAAGCGGTTCTCGTCCTCCGTGCTTGCTTTTTCTCAGAAAGAGCCGTGGTGTGCGTTTTCGCCGGAAAACGCGTTTTCGGCCGAAAACGTGTACGTTTGCACTTCCCCGCCACAGGGAAGCTGCTAGCCGGGAATTCTCTGCCTGGTTCTACCCGCTGCCCGGAACGCTACGCAGGGCAAAAGCGGTTCTCGTCCTCCGTGCTTGCTTTTTCTCAGAAAGAGCCGTGGTGTGCGTTTTCGCCGGAAAACGCGTTTTCGGCCGAAAACGTGTACGTCTGCACTTCCCCGCCACAGGGAAGCTGCTAGCCGGGAATTCTCTGCCTGGTTCTACCCGCTGCCCGGAACGCTACGCAGGGCAAAAGCGGTTCTCGTCCTCCGTGCTTGCTTTTTCTCAGAAAGAGCCGTGGTGTGCGTTTTCGCCGGAAAACGCGTTTTCGGCCGAAAACGTGTACGTTTGCACTTCCCCGCCACAGGGAAGCTGCTAGCCGGGAATTCTCTGCCTGGTTCTACCCGCTGCCCGGAACGCTACGCAGGGCAAAAGCGGTTCTCGTCCTCCGTGCTTGCTTTTTCTCAGAAAGAGCCGTGGTGTGCGTTTTCGCCGGAAAACGCGTTTTCGGCCGAAAACGTGTACGTTTGCACTTCCCCGCCACAGGGAAGCTGCTAGCCGGGAATTCTCTGCCTGGTTCTACCCGCTGCCCGGAACGCTACGCAGGGCAAAAGCGGTTCTCGTCCTCCGTGCTTGCTTTTTCTCAGAAAGAGCCGTGGTGTGCGTTTTCGCCGGAAAACGCGTTTTCGGCCGAAAACGTGTACGTTTGCACTTCCCCGCCACAGGGAAGCTGCTAGCCGGGAATTCTCTGCCTGGTTCTACCCGCTGCCCGGAACGCTACGCAGGGCAAAAGCGGTTCTCGTCCTCCGTGCTTGCTTTTTCTCAGAAAGAGCCGTGGTGTGCGTTTTCGCCGGAAAACGCGTTTTCGGCCGAAAACGTGTACGTTTGCACTTCCCCGCCACAGGGAAGCTGCTAGCCGGGAATTCTCTGCCTGGTTCTACCCGCTGCCCGGAACGCTACGCAGGGCAAAAGCGGTTCTCGTCCTCCGTGCTTGCTTTTTCTCAGAAAGAGCCGTGGTGTGCGTTTTCGCCGGAAAACGCGTTTTCGGCCGAAAACGTGTACGTTTGCACTTCCCCGCCACAGGGAAGCTGCTAGCCGGGAATTCTCTGCCTGGTTCTACCCGCTGCCCGGAACGCTACGCAGGGCAAAAGCGGTTCTCGTCCTCCGTGCTTGCTTTTTCTCAGAAAGAGCCGTGGTGTGCGTTTTCGCCGGAAAACGCGTTTTCGGCCGAAAACGTGTACGTTTGCACTTCCCCGCCACAGGGAAGCTGCTAGCCGGGAATTCTCTGCCTGGTTCTACCCGCTGCCCGGAACGCTACGCAGGGCAAAAGCGGTTCTCGTCCTCCGTGCTTGCTTTTTCTCAGAAAGAGCCGTGGTGTGCGTTTTCGCCGGAAAACGCGTTTTCGGCCGAAAACGTGTACGTTTGCACTTCCCCGCCACAGGGAAGCTGCTAGCCGGGAATTCTCTGCCTGGTTCTACCCGCTGCCCGGAACGCTACGCAGGGCAAAAGCGGTTCTCGTCCTCCGTGCTTGCTTTTTCTCAGAAAGAGCCGTGGTGTGCGTTTTCGCCGGAAAACGCGTTTTCGGCCGAAAACGTGTACGTTTGCACTTCCCCGCCACAGGGAAGCTGCTAGCCGGGAATTCTCTGCCTGGTTCTACCCGCTGCCCGGAACGCTACGCAGGGCAAAAGCGGTTCTCGTCCTCCGTGCTTGCTTTTTCTCAGAAAGAGCCGTGGTGTGCGTTTTCGCCGGAAAACGCGTTTTCGGCCGAAAACGTGTACGTTTGCACTTCCCCGCCACAGGGAAGCTGCTAGCCGGGAATTCTCTGCCTGGTTCTACCCGCTGCCCGGAACGCTACGCAGGGCAAAAGCGGTTCTCGTCCTCCGTGCTTGCTTTTTCTCAGAAAGAGCCGTGGTGTGCGTTTTCGCCGGAAAACGCGTTTTCGGCCGAAAACGTGTACGTTTGCACTTCCCCGCCACAGGGAAGCTGCTAGCCGGGAATTCTCTGCCTGGTTCTACCCGCTGCCCGGAACGCTACGCAGGGCAAAAGCGGTTCTCGTCCTCCGTGCTTGCTTTTTCTCAGAAAGAGCCGTGGTGTGCGTTTTCGCCGGAAAACGCGTTTTCGGCCGAAAACGTGTACGTCTGCACTTCCCCGCCACAGGGAAGCTGCTAGCCGGGAATTCTCTGCCTGGTTCTACCCGCTGCCCGGAACGCTACGCAGGGCAAAAGCGCGGTTCTCGTCCTCCGTGCTTGCTTTTTCTCAGAAAGAGCCGTGGTGTGCGTTTTCGCCGGAAAACGCGTTTTCGGCCGAAAACGTGTACGTTTGCACTTCCCCGCCACAGGGAAGCTGCTAGCCGGGAATTCTCTGCCTGGTTCTACCCGCTGCCCGGAACGCTACGCAGGGCAAAAGCGGTTCTCGTCCTCCGTGCTTGCTTTTTCTCAGAAAGAGCCGTGGTGTGCGTTTTCGCCGGAAAACGCGTTTTCGGCCGAAAACGTGTACGTTTGCACTTCCCCGCCACAGGGAAGCTGCTAGCCGGGAATTCTCTGCCTGGTTCTACCCGCTGCCCGGAACGCTACGCAGGGCAAAAGCGGTTCTCGTCCTCCGTGCTTGCTTTTTCTCAGAAAGAGCCGTGGTGTGCGTTTTCGCCGGAAAACGCGTTTTCGGCCGAAAACGTGTACGTTTGCACTTCCCCGCCACAGGGAAGCTGCTAGCCGGGAATTCTCTGCCTGGTTCTACCCGCTGCCCGGAACGCTACGCAGGGCAAAAGCGGTTCTCGTCCTCCGTGCTTGCTTTTTCTCAGAAAGAGCCGTGGTGTGCGTTTTCGCCGGAAAACGCGTTTTCGGCCGAAAACGTGTACGTTTGCACTTCCCCGCCACAGGGAAGCTGCTAGCCGGGAATTCTCTGCCTGGTTCTACCCGCTGCCCGGAACGCTACGCAGGGCAAAAGCGGTTCTCGTCCTCCGTGCTTGCTTTTTCTCAGAAAGAGCCGTGGTGTGCGTTTTCGCCGGAAAACGCGTTTTCGGCCGAAAACGTGTACGTTTGCACTTCCCCGCCACAGGGAAGCTGCTAGCCGGGAATTCTCTGCCTGGTTCTACCCGCTGCCCGGAACGCTACGCAGGGCAAAAGCGGTTCTCGTCCTCCGTGCTTGCTTTTTCTCAGAAAGAGCCGTGGTGTGCGTTTTCGCCGGAAAACGCGTTTTCGGCCGAAAACGTTTACGTTTGCACTTCCCCGCCACAGGGAAGCTGCTAGCCGGGAATTCTCTGCCTGGTTCTACCCGCTGCCCGGAACGCTACGCAGGGCAAAAGCGGTTCTCGTCCTCCGTGCTTGCTTTTTCTCAGAAAAGAGCCGTGGTGTGCGTTTTCGCCGGAAAACGCGTTTTCGGCCGAAAACGTGTACGTTTGCACTTCCCCGCCACAGGGAAGCTGCTAGCCGGGAATTCTCTGCCTGGTTCTACCCGCTGCCCGGAACGCTACGCAGGGCAAAAGCGGTTCTCGTCCTCCGTGCTTGCTTTTTCTCAGAAAGAGCCGTGGTGTGCGTTTTCGCCGGAAAACGCGTTTTCGGCCGAAAACGTGTACGTTTGCACTTCCCCGCCACAGGGAAGCTGCTAGCCGGGAATTCTCTGCCCGGTTCTACCCGCTGCCCGGAACGCTACGCAGGGCAAAAGCGGTTCTCGTCCTCCTTGTTTGCTTTTTCTCAGAAAGAGCCGTGGTGTGCGTTTTCGCCGGAAAATGCGTTTTCGGCCGAAAACGTGTACGTTTGCACTTCCCCGCCACAGGGAAGCTGCTAGCCGGGAATTCTCTGCCCGGTTCTACCCGCTGCCCGGAACGCTACGCAGGGCAAAAGCGGTTCTCGTCCTCCGTGCTTGCTTTTTCTCAGAAAGAGCCGTGGTGTGCGTTTTCGCCGGAAAACGCGTTTTCGGCCGAAAACGTGTACGTTTGCACTTCCCCACCACAGGGAAGCTGCTAGCCGGGAATTCTCTGCCTGGTTCTACCCGCTGCCCGGAACGCTACGCAGGGCAAAAGCGGTTCTCGTCCTGTGCTTGCTTTTTCTCAGAAAGAGCCGTGGTGTGCGTTTTCGCCGGAAAACGCGTTTTCGGCCGAAAACGTGTACGTTTGCACTTCCCCGCCACAGGGAAGCTGCTAGCCGGGAATTCTCTGCCTGGTTCTACCCGCTGCCCGGAACGCTACGCAGGGCAAAAGCGGTTCTCGTCCTCCGTGCTTGCTTTTTCTCAGAAAGAGCCGTGGTGTGCGTTTTCGCCGGAAAACGCGTTTTCGGCCGAAAACGTGTACGTTTGCACTTCCCCGCCACAGGGAAGCTGCTAGCCGGGAATTCTCTGCCTGGTTCTACCCGCTGCCCGGAACGCTACGCAGGGCAAAAGCGGTTCTCGTCCTCCGTGCTTGCTTTTTCTCAGAAAGAGCCGTGGTGTGCGTTTTCGCCGGAAAACGCGTTTTCGGCCGAAAACGTGTACGTTTGCACTTCCCCGCCACAGGGAAGCTGCTAGCCGGGAATTCTCTGCCTGGTTCTACCCGCTGCCCGGAACGCTACGCAGGGCAAAAGCGGTTCTCGTCCTCCGTGCTTGCTTTTTCTCAGAAAGAGCCGTGGTGTGCGTTTTCGCCGGAAAACGCGTTTTCGGCCGAAAACGTGTACGTTTGCACTTCCCCGCCACAGGGAAGCTGCTAGCCGGGAATTCTCTGCCTGGTTCTACCCGCTGCCCGGAACGCTACGCAGGGCAAAAGCGGTTCTCGTCCTCCGTGCTTGCTTTTTCTCAGAAAGAGCCGTGGTGTGCGTTTTCGCCGGAAAACGCGTTTTCGGCCGAAAACGTGTACGTTTGCACTTCCCCGCCACAGGGAAGCTGCTAGCCGGGAATTCTCTGCCTGGTTCTACCCGCTGCCCGGAACGCTACGCAGGGCAAAAGCGGTTCTCGTCCTCCGTGCTTGCTTTTTCTCAGAAAGAGCCGTGGTGTGCGTTTTCGCCGGAAAACGCGTTTTCGGCCGAAAACGTGTACGTTTGCACTTCCCCGCCACAGGGAAGCTGCTAGCCGGGAATTCTCTGCCTGGTTCTACCCGCTGCCCGGAACGCTACGCAGGGCAAAAGCGGTTCTCGTCCTCCGTGCTTGCTTTTTCTCAGAAAGAGCCGTGGTGTGCGTTTTCGCCGGAAAACGCGTTTTCGGCCGAAAACGTGTACGTTTGCACTTCCCCGCCACAGGGAAGCTGCTAGCCGGGAATTCTCTGCCTGGTTCTACCCGCTGCCCGGAACGCTACGCAGGGCAAAAGCGGTTCTCGTCCTCCGTGCTTGCTTTTTCTCAGAAAGAGCCGTGGTGTGCGTTTTCGCCGGAAAACGCGTTTTCGGCCGAAAACGTGTACGTTTGCACTTCCCCGCCACAGGGAAGCTGCTAGCCGGGAATTCTCTGCCTGGTTCTACCCGCTGCCCGGAACGCTACGCAGGGCAAAAGCGGTTCTCGTCCTCCGTGCTTGCTTTTTCTCAGAAAGAGCCGTGGTGTGCGATTTCGCCGGAAAACGCGTTTTCGGCCGAACACGTGTACGTTTGCACTTCCCCGCCACAGGGAAGCTGCTAGCCGGGAATTCTCTGCCTGGTTCTACCCGCTGCCCGGAACGCTACGCAGGGCAAAAGCGGTTCTCGTCCTCCGTGCTTGCTTTTTCTCAGAAAGAGCCGTGGTGTGCGTTTTCGCCGGAAAACGCGTTTTCGGCCGAAAACGTGTACGTTTGCACTTCCCCGCCACAGGGAAGCTGCTAGCCGGGAATTCTCTGCCTGGTTCTACCCGCTGCCCGGAACGCTACGCAGGGCAAAAGCGGTTCTCGTCCTCCGTGCTTGCTTTTTCTCAGAAAGAGCCGTGGTGTGCGTTTTCGCCGGAAAACGCGTTTTCGGCCGAAAACGTGTACGTTTGCACTTCCCCGCCACAGGGAAGCTGCTAGCCGGGAATTCTCTGCCTGGTTCTACCCGCTGCCCGGAACGCTACGCAGGGCAAAAGCGGTTCTCGTCCTCCGTGCTTGCTTTTTCTCAGAAAGAGCCGTGGTGTGCGTTTTCGCCGGAAAACGCGTTTTCGGCCGAAAACGTGTACGTTTGCACTTCCCCGCCACAGGGAAGCTGCTAGCCGGGAATTCTCTGCCTGGTTCTACCCGCTGCCCGGAACGCTACGCAGGGCAAAAGCGGTTCTCGTCCTCCGTGCTTGCTTTTTCTCAGAAAGAGCCGTGGTGTGCGTTTTCGCCGGAAAACGCGTTTTCGGCCGAAAACGTGTACGTTTGCACTTCCCCGCCACAGGGAAGCTGCTAGCCGGGAATTCTCTGCCTGGTTCTACCCGCTGCCCGGAACGCTACGCAGGGCAAAAGCGGTTCTCGTCCTCCGTGCTTGCTTTTTCTCAGAAAGAGCCGTGGTGTGCGTTTTCGCCGGAAAACGCGTTTTCGGCCGAAAACGTGTACGTTTGCACTTCCCCGCCACAGGGAAGCTGCTAGCCGGGAATTCTCTGCCTGGTTCTACCCGCTGCCCGGAACGCTACGCAGGGCAAAAGCGGTTCTCGTCCTCCGTGCTTGCTTTTTCTCAGAAAGAGCCGTGGTGTGCGTTTTCGCCGGAAAACGCGTTTTCGGCCGAAAACGTGTACGTTTGCACTTCCCCGCCACAGGGAAGCTGCTAGCCGGGAATTCTCTGCCTGGTTCTACCCGCTGCCCGGAACGCTACGCAGGGCAAAAGCGGTTCTCGTCCTCCGTGCTTGCTTTTTCTCAGAAAGAGCCGTGGTGTGCGTTTTCGCCGGAAAACGCGTTTTCGGCCGAAAACGTGTACGTTTGCACTTCCCCGCCACAGGGAAGCTGCTAGCCGGGAATTCTCTGCCTGGTTCTACCCGCTGCCCGGAACGCTACGCAGGGCAAAAGCGGTTCTCGTCCTCCGTGCTTGCTTTTTCTCAGAAAGAGCCGTGGTGTGCGTTTTCGCCGGAAAACGCGTTTTCGGCCGAAAACGTGTACGTTTGCACTTCCCCGCCACAGGGAAGCTGCTAGCCGGGAATTCTCTGCCTGGTTCTACCCGCTGCCCGGAACGCTACGCAGGGCAAAAGCGGTTCTCGTCCTCCGTGCTTGCTTTTTCTCAGAAAGAGCCGTGGTGTGCGATTTCGCCGGAAAACGCGTTTTCGGCCGAAAACGTGTACGTTTGCACTTCCCCGCCACAGGGAAGCTGCTAGCCGGGAATTCTCTGCCTGGTTCTACCCGCTGCCCGGAACGCTACGCAGGGCAAAAGCGGTTCTCGTCCTCCGTGCTTGCTTTTTCTCAGAAAGAGCCGTGGTGTGCGTTTTCGCCGGAAAACGCGTTTTCGGCCGAAAACGTGTACGTTTGCACTTCCCCGCCACAGGGAAGCTGCTAGCCGGGAATTCTCTGCCTGGTTCTACCCGCTGCCCGGAACGCTACCCAGGGCAAAAGCGGTTCTCGTCCTCCGTGCTTGCTTTTTCTCAGAAAGAGCCGTGCTGTGCGATTTCGCCGGAAAACGCGTTTTCGGCCGAAAACGTGTAC
>NW_027438190.1:7500-10000 GCF_965140245.1 Athene noctua
AAGCGGGCGTTCCGGGAGCGGGGAGCTTCGGAGCGCTCCCCGAGTCTCCACTTAGGGGGACGAAGGCCCTCGGCCGACACCGACGGGCCTGCGAGGCACCCCAGCCGCGCCGCCGCGGACGCCGCCCGCCCGCCCGCCGAGGCGAGGCGGGGAGGGACGGCGCACCGGCCGGCGATTGATCGTCAAGCGACGCTCAGACAGGCGTAGCCCCGGGAGGAACCCGGGGCCGCAAGTGCGTTCGAAGTGTCGATGATCAATGTGTCCTGCAATTCACATTAATTCTCGCAGCTAGCTGCGTTCTTCATCGACGCACGAGCCGAGTGATCCACCGCTAAGAGTTGTCTGCCTTTCGGCACCGCCCCGCGCGCGCGGAGGGGCCGGGACCGCTCCGCAGAAGCGGCCCCCTTCTCGGACGACGGACCGCCGCCCCACCGACCGACCGACCGCCCCCCTCCGCACGCGCGGAGGGGGCGCGCGACGACCGGCGGGCGACGGTCGCGCCTCGCCTCAGATGACCGTACCGACATCACAACGGAGGGAAGGAAGGGAAGGGTGAAACAAGCTCCGAACGGCAAGGGCCCGGGGAGCCCGCGCTCCCGACCGACCTGGGGAAACAACAAGCACCTTGCTCGCTTCGGAGGCGGCCCAGGCGCCCGGGCTCGGCCCGGCCTCCGCACGGAGGGCCGGCGGCGCGTCCGACCGCGCGCCCGGACCTGCACCCGCCTCTCGCTCGCGCGGAGGGGGGAAACCACAGACGCTGACCGCCGCGCGGGCGACCAGCGGGGGCGCCCCGCTCGCGCCGCGCGCGCCTCCGCGCCGCCCAGCGCCCGCGCGCTGCGACAGCCGGCTCCTTGCCCCCGTGGCCCCGAAACCCCGGCTCTCGCCCCGACGCCGGGAACGCCCGCGCGGCGCCGCCGCCGCACCACACCGGAGACAGGGACGGACGGCCAACCGCCGGAACCCGAGACGGCGACGCGACGCCGCCGCCCGGCGCTCCGCCCGACCGCCGCCCGGCCACCGCACCGCCGCGGCTGCCCTCCCGGAGCCGCCGCCGCCGCTTCTCGTCTCGGCCCCTTCCGCAGGCACGCGCCAGGCAGAAGGCGGACGCCGCTGAGCCGGAGGCGACGCCCCCTCTCCCCGCTTCCGCGCGGAGAACGGGACGGGGAACGCCCCTCGGCCGCCCACCCGCCTCGCCTGACCGAGACCGGGAAAGGCGACTGCGAAGCGACGGGCAGGACCCGGGACGGGACAGGCCACGCGGCCGGCCACCGAGCGACCGCCGGCCGGCACGCCGAGCGGCGGCGCCGCCGCCGCCGCTCGGGCCCGGGGGCTGCGCCGCCCCTCCCCTCAGCCGGGGCGGGAAGGGGTGGGGGTGGCAAGCAAGGAGCACGAAGCCGCAAGCGCGCCGCTGCGCGTCCACGGAGACGCGGCGGCCCGAGCAGGCCGCCCCGCCCGGCGAGACCCCCGACCGTGGGGGAATCGCCATCGCCCCCGACGGCGAGAGAGCCCGCGCTCCCCGCCGGGGGGGGGGGAGGTTCCCCTTCGCGTTTCGAGGGCGAGGCAGGCCGGCTGCGGCCGACCGAACGCCGCCGGTCTCGCCGCCGAGACCGGACCGCGGAGAAGGGGGGGCAGGGGGGACACCCCTCCCCGGCGCGGCCGCCCGAGGGGACAAAAAGCCCACGGCGTGGGCGGCGGCCGCCATGGCCAGGGCCTGCACGAGAGCGACTCCCGCCCCTGGAGGCTCAACCGCCGCACACGGCCGGGGCCCGCCCCTGCGGGTCGCACCGAGCCGCCCGAGTCTTTAAACCTCCGCCCGGCTCCGCGGCCTTCGACCCCCGGGCTCAGCCGAGGGAGGGCCGCGGAGGCGCGGACGCTAGGTACCTGGCCCTGGGGTGAGGGAAACATCCTCAAGGGCCCCGCGGGGGTGCCTCCCCCGCTGCCGCCATCGGGGGAGCGTCCGCCCGCGGGGGCGCGCCCGACATCCGCCACCACCACCACGTCCTCCTGGCCCGGGGCCCGAGGTTTCCCTCAGTATCCCGGCGCTGCGCCCGGGAGGAGAGCCGTGGCTCGGGCCGCCCGCTGGCGCGCGGGACACGGCCCGGCGCGGGAACTCGCCCGCCGGCCCGAGGGCCGGCGCCACGCACCCGAGCCCGGAACGCCCAGAGGCCTCGGCCCTGCACGCGGCCGGCCGGCCCCCCGGCGGGCTTGCTCCGCAGCAAGCCCGCCACGGTGCGGGCAGGAAGGATCGGGGGAGACGCCTCCCCCGACCCCGGCGAGGCCTGCTCTGCCCGCCGCCCCTCTCGCCGGGCTGGCGCCGGCCGCGCCCAGCCCGTCACCGCCAACGGCTCGCGCCGGTCCCCTCTCCCTCTCCTGCGCGCGCCCGAGCGCCGGGGGCTTTCCGCTCGGCCGGCCGGGGTTCCCGCCTCCACGCGCCCCCACCACACCGGCGGCCACCCCCTCTTCCCCCTACGCGCCGCCGCTCGCGCTCGGACCGGCGGTG
>NW_027438191.1:0-12894 GCF_965140245.1 Athene noctua
CCAGCACAACCCCCCGACACCCTCCAACACCCCTCGGTCCGCCTGACACCCCCCCCACACCCCCCCCGCCTCCCCGACACAACACCCTGACCCCCCCGACACCCCTGAGCACCCCCTCGAAACAACACCCCTCCCCACAACACCCCGCCCTTACAACCTGTAACACCCCGACACCCTCCAACACCTCAACGACCCCCCGACACCCCCAAAACACCCTGACACCCCCCCCGGACATCTCCGACCCCCCCCCTCCCAACACAACACCCCGACACAACACCCCGCCCTTACAACCTGTAACACCCCGACACCCTGCAACACCTTAACACCCCCCCCAACACCTCGACACCCCCGAAACACCCCCCCGGCACCCCCAAACCCCCCCCCCGACCCCCCCCGACACCGCGACTGCCCCCAACACCCGCCACAACACCCCGACACCTCGCTTTTCCCTCACGTATGTGGCCCCTGGAGGGGGGGGGGGAGGCCGGGGGGGGCAGGGGGGGGCAGGAGGGGCGGGGGGGGCAGGGGGGGGCCCTGGGGACGGGGACAGGCGGGGACGGGGACAGGCGGGGACGGGGACAGGCGGCCCGGCAGCCGCACAGCCGCACGCTCCGGCCCCATTAGTATTCTGTGAGCGGCGGCGGGTGCTGCAGGGTTGGGGGGGGAGTGGTGGCGGGGCTGGACTGGGGGGGACTGGGAGGGACTGGGATGCAGTGAGGGGGGACTGGGAGGGACTGGGATGCAGTTAGAGGGGACTGGGGGGGGAATGGGAGGGACTGGGATGCAGTGAGGGGGGACTGGGAGGGACTGGGATGCAGTTAGAGGGGACTGGGGGGGGACTGGGATGCAGTGAGGGGGGACTGGGAGGGACTGGGATGCAGTTGGGGGGGACTGGGATGCAGTGAGGGGGGACTGGGAGGGACTGGGATGCAGTTAGAGGGGACTGGGGGGGGACTGGGAGGGACTGGGATGCAGTTAGAGGGGACTGGGAGGGACTGGGATGCAGTTGGGGGGGACTGGGAGGGACTGGGATGCAGTTAGAGGGGACTGGGAGGAACTGGGATGCAGTTGGGGGGGACTGGGATGCAGTGAGGGGGGACTGGGAGGAACTGGGATGCAGTGAGGGGGGACTGGGATGCAGTGAGGGGGGACTGGGAGGGACTGGGATGCAGTTAGAGGGACTGGGAGGAACTGGGATGCAGTTAGAGGGACTGGGAGGGACTGGGATGCAGTTAGAGGGACTGGGAGGGACTGGGATGCAGTGAGGGGGGACTGGGAGGGACTGGGATGCAGGTAGAGGGACTGGGAGGGACTGGGATGCAGTTAGAGGGACTGGGAGGGACTGGGATGCAGTGAGCGGGGACTGGGAGGGACTGGGATGCAGTTGGGGGGAACTGGGAGGGACTGGGATGCAGTTAGAGGGGACTGGGAGGGACTGGGAGGTGCTGGGGGGGGCAGACTGGAACCCAACTGGGTGAACTGGATTTGGGGGGGGGCGGGGACCCTTTTGGGGGTCCCCCCTCACCCTCCCTCCCCCCCCCAGGTGCAGCTGCCGCCTCCGACCCCCCCGTGTCCCCCCGTGTCCCCCCGTGTCCCCCCCCTGTCCCCCCCGGACCCCCCCCGGCCGAGATGAGGCAGAGCCGCCCCCCCCGGAGCTCGGGGCAGGTACGGCGGGGGGGGGGTGGGGACATTTGGGGACATTTGGGGACATTTGGGGACACGGGGGGGCCCGGGGGGGGCCCGGGGGGTGTGGGGGTGCTGACTGTGTGTCCCCCCCCGTGTCCCCGCTGACGGGGGGGCTCTGCGGCAGGGACCTGCCTGCCCCCCCCCCCCGCCTGCCCGTGACCCCCCCGGCCCTGCCTGTCCCCCCCCGCCACCCGCACTCTGCCTGCGCCCGTCCCCAGTCCCCCGGGACACCTGATTGGGAGACACTGGGGGGGCACTGGGGGGGCACTGGGGCACACTGGGGGGGCACTGGGGTGCAATGGGAGGCACTGGGGGAGCACTGGGAGGCACTGGGGGGACACTAGAAGGCACTGGGAGGCACTGGGGGAGCACTGGGAGGCACTGGGGGGGCACTGGGAGGCACTGGGGGGGCACTGGGAGGCACTGGGGGGCACTGGGAGGGCACTGGGGGATACTGGGAGGGCACTGGGGGATACTGGGAGGTACTGGTGGGCACTATCCCAACCACCCCAGGTTCCGGGGGGTTACTGGGGGATACTGGGAGACACTGGTGCGCTCCCTTCCCACCAGTACGTCCCCCTGCCCCGGCTCCTCCGTCCGCCATCTTGTCCCCGCCCTCCTCCCTCCCCCCTCCCGCAGGGCACGGCGCCATGACCCCCCCGCGGGGCCCCTCCCCCGCCGGCAGGATGCTCTTCGCCTTGGCCTTGGCCTGCGCCAGCCCCTTCCTGGAGCCCCGCCCCGAGGGCCCCGCCCGGCGCGCGCTCAACGTGGCCGTCGTCCTGAGCGGCGCCTCCTACGGCCCCGCCGGGCCCCGCCTCGGGCCCGGAACCTTCCGGAACTTCTCGCTGGAGGTGAACGCGGTGGGGGTGGTGCTGAACGACACCGACCCCCGCAGCCTGATCGTGCGCCTCTGCGACGTCCTCTCGTCCCTGCGCATCCACGGCGTGGTCTTCGAGGACGACGCCCGCTCCGAGGCCGTGGCCCAGATCCTCGACTTCATCTCGGCCCAGACCTCCGTGCCCATCGTCGGCATCAACGGCGGCGCCGCCATCGTCCTCACGCCCAAGGTGGGGGCGTGGGCAGGGGGCGGGGCACGGATGGCCCCGCCCCGGATGGCCCCGCCCCGGATGGCCCCAACTGTGTCTGGGGGTGCCCAACTGTCCCCAACTCGACTGTCCCGGCCCCACCCGGCTGTCCCCACCCGACTGTCTGTCCCCAACCGACTGTCCCCAACCGTGTCTGGAGGTGCCCGACTGTCCCCACCCCAACTGTCCCCAATCAACCGTCCCCACCCAACTGTCCCTAACTGTGTCTGGGGGTGCCCAACTGTCCCCACCCGACTGTCTGTCCCCAACCGACTGTCCCCAACCATGTCTGGAGGTGCCCGACTGTCCCCAACTCGACTGTCCCCACCTCACCCGACTGTCTGTCCCCAATCAACTGTCCCCAACCGTGTCTGGAGGTGCCCGACTGTCCCCAACCCGACTGTCCCCAATCAACCGTCCCCACCCAACTGTCCCTAACTGTGTCTGGGGGTGCCCAACTGTCCCCACCCGACTGTCTGTCCCCAACCGACTGTCCCCAACCATGTCTGGAGGTGCCCGACTGTCCCCAACTCGACTGTCCCCACCTCACCCGACTGCCTGTCCCCAATCAACTGTCCCCAACCGTGTCTGGAGGTGCCCGACTGTCCCCACCCCAACTGTCCCCAACTGTGTCTGGGGGTGCCCAACTGTCCCCAACTCGACTGTCCCGGCCCCACCCGGCTGTCCCCAATCGACTGTCCCCAACCAACTGTCCCCACCCCGATTGTCCCCAACTTGACTGTCTGTCCCCAATCGACTGTCCCCACCCGACTGTCCCCAACCGTGTCTGGAGGTGCCTGACTGTCCCCACCCGATTGTCCCTACCCTGACTGTCCCCACCCAGCTGCCCCCACCCAACTGTCTGTCCCCAATCAACCGTCCCCACCCAACTGTCCCCAACTGTGTCTGGGGGTGCCCAACTGTCCCCACCCCACCTGGCTGTCCCCACCCGACTGTCTGTCCCCAATCAACTGTCCCCAACTGTGTCTGGAGGTGCCCGATTGTCCCCACCCAGCTGTCCCCACCTGACTGTCCCCAACTGTGTGTGGAGGTGCCCGGCTGTCCCCACCCGGCTGTCCCCACCCCGACTGTCCCCAGCCCAGCCCCAGCCTCATCTAGAGCCACCCAGCTGTCCCCAGTTCCACCCAGTTCCACCCAGCTGTCCCCAGCCATGTCCAGAGCCCCCCAACGGTCCCCAACCGTGCCTAAGGGTCACCCAGGTGTCCCCAACCCGACCCCACCCTCATCCACACCCACCAGCCCCAGCCCCCTCCGGGGCCCTGTCCCCGCTGTCACCCCCTCCCCGCTGTCACCCCCTCCCCATCGTCCCCTGCTCCCTGTTGTCACCTCCTTCCTGTCATCGCACGCTCCCTATTGTCACCCTCTCCCCAATGTCACCCACTGCCTGTGGTCACCCGCTTCCTATTGTCACCCCTTCCTTAACGTCCCCCCCTCCCCGTTGTCAGCCACTCCCCGATGTCACCCCCTCCCTATTATCACCCACCCCCTGTTGTCACCTGCTCCCTGTCACTGCCCTCTCCCCGCTGTCACCCCCTCCCAACTGTCACCCTCTCCCCACTGTCACCCTTTCCCTGGTGTCACCCCCTCCCCATTGTCACCCTCTCCCCGCCGTCACCCTCTCCCCGCTGTCACCCTTTCCCTGGTGTCACCCCCTCCCCATTGTCACCCTCTCCCCACTGTCACCCTCTCCCCGCTGTCACCCTTTCCCTGGTGTCACCCCCTCCCCGCTGTCACCCCCTCCCCGCTGTCACCCCCTCCCCATTGTCACCCACTTCCTATTGTCACCCACTTCCTATTGTCACCCCCTCCCCAATGTTACTTCTTCAATTTCACCTTCCCTCTGCTGTCACGCCCTCCCCATTGTCACCCTCTCCCCGCCGTCACCCACTTCCTATTGTCACTCCTTCTTCAATTTCACCCCGTCCCCGGTGTCACCCCGTCCCCGGTGTCACCCCGTCCCCGGTGTCACCCCGTCGCCCTTGCCCCCCCGCAGGAGAAGGGCTCCACCTTCCTCCAGCTGGGCTCCTCCACGGAGCAGCAGCTCCAGGTGATCTTCGAGGTGCTGGAGGAGTACGACTGGACGGCCTTCGCCGTCGTCACCACCCTCTTCCCGGGCTACGAGGACTTCGTGGACTACGTGGAGGTTCTGACCGACAGCAGCTTCATCGGGTGGGAGCACCGCGGCGTCCTGACCTTGAACCTGACCGACGACCCCGAGGGGACGCGCCTGCGGCGGCAGCTGCGCGAGGTCAGCGCCCAGATCCGCCTCCTCTACTGCTCCCGCGAGGAGGCCGAGGCCATTTTCCGGGCGGCGCGCGACGCCGGCCTGGCCGGGCCCGGTTACGTTTGGTTCGTGGTCGGTACCAACCTGGGGGGAAGCGACCAGGTCCCGGAGCACCTCCCGGCCGGGCTCTTCGCGGTGTTGTCGGCGGGGTGGCGCGACGACCTGCAGCACCGGGTGCGCAACGGCGTCGCCATCGTGGCCAAGGGCGCCGAGGCGCTGCTGCGCGACTACGGCTTCATCCCCGAGTTCAACAACGACTGCCGCGCCCCCAACGTCACCCAGATCAACGACAACCTCCACCGGTGAGCGCGGGCGGCGGCACACGCCCACCCCCCAGCCCCGACACTGCGCGGGGACGCCCCCGTGACCTGTCACCCCCCCGCCCCGCCTTCCCCGAGCAGGTACTTCATGAACATCACGTGGGGGGAGAAGGATTTCTCCTTTAACGAGGACGGGTACCTCGTTAACCCCTCGCTGGTCGTTATCTCCCTCAACAAGGAGCGCAGCTGGGAGGTGGTGAGCGCCCCCGACACCCGCGGCGCGGCCTCGGCCCCGTCACCTCGTCCCCAGGGCCCCGGGGAGGGGGGCGGGGTTTGTCATCCCAGTCACACGGTGACATCCGGGGTCCCCCGGGGGCTGCGGCGCCGGCGGGTGTTCACACACACGCACACGCACACACACATGCACACGCACGCTCTTGCTCTGTCACAACAACGCGGCCCCGAGGGTGGGGACGGTGACACCCGGGCGGGGACGGTGACACAACTCGGCCACGGTGACCCCGTGACCTTCCCTCTGAGTGTTCCCCAACGTCTCCCTGCTGCGGGGACGCCGTGTCCGTGCGGGGGGTGTCTGGCTGTAGCTCGGCCGTCAGGGTGACGCCCCGTTGTCCCCAAGGGTGACATCAGTCCGACTGTGACTCAGGCGTCACCCCTCCACCACCCTTGTCCTCCCCACCGACCTTCCCCCGTGTCCATCTGCCTGGGGGCGTGTCCGGCTGTAGCTCGGCCGTCACGGTGACGCCCCGTTGTCCCCGTTGGTGACATCAGTCCGAGCGTGACTCAGACGTCACCCCGCCACCCCCGGCGGCAGGTGGGCAGCTGGGAACACCGAATCCTGCGGATGAAATACCCGGTTTGGTCCCGTTACGGGAAATTCCTCCAACCGGTGGACGACGAGCAGCACCTGAGCGTGGCCACCCTGGAGGAACGCCCCTTCGTCATCGTGGAGAACATCGACCCCGTCACCGGCACCTGCATCCGCGACTCCGTGCCCTGCCGCAAGCAGCTCAACCGCACCTCCAGGTTCGGGGGCTGGGGGGGGGGGTGTGTGGAGATCCTCGGCCCAGGGCGGGGGTCCCCGGGGGTTTTTGGGGCGTCGCTGAGCGTCCCCCGCCCCGCAGCGGCGCGGCGGAACCGGCGGTTTTTGAGAAGAAATGCTGCAAGGGCTTTTGCATCGACATCCTGAAGCGCCTGGCCCGCGCCGTCGGCTTCACCTACGACCTTTACCTGGTCACCAACGGCAAACACGGCAAAAAGATCGACGGCGTCTGGAACGGGATGGTGGGAGAGGTGGGGAGACACCCCCCCCCCCCCAAAAAAAGAACAAAAAACCAAAAAAATGCACGTATTGGGGGGTGGGAGCCCCCCAAAACACCCGCGAGGGGTTCAAGGGGGAGCCCCCCCCACATTTGGGGTGCCCGGGGGTTTGGGGACCACCTGGACACGCCCCTCCCACAGCTCCTCCTCCTTTACCCACTGGCTCCTCCCCCTTTAAGCCCCGCCCATGGCCCCGCCTTCTTAAGCCCGTCCCCAAGCCCTCCCCTTTAGGCCCCTCCCCAACCCCTTCCCTCCCTTAAGCCCCACCCACAACTCTCCCATCTTAAACATCTCCTTAAGCCCCTCCCACACCCTTTTAGCTCCTCCCCATCAAGCCCCTCCCACAGCTCCACCCTCTTAAGCCCCTCCCCAACCCCTCCCCCTTCCCCCTCCCTCCCTTTACAGCTCCACCCTCCCCCCGCTACCAGCCCCCCCATCCCCTCCCTTTTAGGCCCCGCCCCCAATTCCCATCTTAAGCCCCTCCCACACCCCTCAAGCCCCTCCCTATCAAGCCCCTCCCACAGCCCCACCCTCTTAAGCCCCTTCCCCCTTCTTACATCTCCCCCCCTTACCAACCCCTCCGCCTCCTCCTGCCCGTTAGCCCCTTCCCCCGCTTAGCCCCGCCCCCCCTGACGGCCCCGCCCCCCCGTTGGCCACGCCCCCAGGTGTTCTACGGCCGGGCCGACATGGCCATTGGCTCTTTGACCATCAACGAGGAGCGATCCGAGATCATCGACTTCTCCGTCCCCTTCGTGGAGACGGGGATCAGCGTCATGGTGTCGCGCAGCAACGGGACCGTGTCCCCCTCGGCCTTCCTGGGTACGGGCGGGGCGCGGGGGGCGCGGGGGGCGCGGGGGGGCGCCGGGTGACGCCGTGTCCCCCCCGCAGAGCCCTACAGCCCGGCCGTCTGGGTGATGATGTTCGTCATGTGCCTGACGGTCGTGGCCGTCACCGTCTTCATCTTTGAGTATTTCAGCCCCGTGGGCTACAACCGCAGCCTGGCCAGTGGCCAACGTGAGCGGGGACACGCTGGCACGGGGTGACACCGGGGGGGTGACGGGGGGCGGGGGGACACCGGCGCGGCTTCGGGTTCAGGTCGAGGGGGGCGGGACTGGGGGTGTCCCCTGTGCTCGCGGTGGCACCGTCCTCACTCCTGGGGTGACACTGTCACTGTCCCCACCCCCATAGTGACACCGTCCCTGTCCCTGGGGTGACACTGTCACTGTCCCCACCCCCATAGTGACACCGTCCCTGTCACTGGGGTGACACTGTCACTGTCCCCATCCCCGCAGTGACACCGTCCCTGTCCCCGTCCCATCCCTGACCCCGAGGTGACACCGTCCCCGTCCCTGAGGTGATGCTGTGCCTGTCCCCGCCCCATCCCTGTCCCTGGGGTGACACTGTTGCTGTCCCTGGGGTGACATTGTCCCCACACAGTCCCTGTCCTGAGGTGACACCGCCCCCACCCCGAGGTGACACCGGCCCCGTCCCCGAGGTGACACCATCCCTGTCCCCGAGGTGACACCGTCCCCACCCCGAGGTGACACCATCCCCACACTGAGGTGACACCACCCCCACCCCGAGGTGACACCGCCCCCACCCCGAGGTGACACCGTCCCCACCCCGAGGTGACACCACCCCCACCCCGAGGTGACACCGCCCCCACCCCGAGGTGACACCATCCCCACACTGAGGTGACACCACCCCCACCCCGAGGTGACACCGCCCCCACCCCGAGGTGACACCATCCCCACACTGAGGTGACACCACCCCCACCCCGAGGTGACACCACCCCCACCCCGAGGTGACACCGTCCCCACACCGAGGTGACACCGCCCCCACCCCGAGGTGACACCGTCCCCGTCCCCAGGCGCGGGCGGCTCCAAGTTCACCATCGGCAAATCCATCTGGCTGCTCTGGGCCTTGGTCTTCAACAACTCGGTGCCGGTGGAGAACCCCAAGGGCACCACCAGCAAGATCATGGTGCTGGTCTGGGCCTTCTTCGCCGTCATCTTCCTCGCCAGCTACACGGCCAACCTGGCGGCCTTCATGATCCAGGAGGAGTACGTGGACACCGTGTCGGGGCTCAGCGACCGCAAGGTACCACGGGGACGGGCGGCGGGGCGACGAGTGCGGTGACAAACAGGGTGACAAGCAGCAGGGTGGCGAGTGGGGTGACGGGAGGGGTGGCGGGGTGACAGGCGGGGTGAGGACAGGCAGCGGGGTGACAGGAGGGGTGACAAGTGGGGTGACAAACAGGGTGACAAGCAGCAGGGTGGCGAGTGGGGTGACGGGAGGGGTGGCGGGGTGACAGGCGGGGTGAGGACAGGCAGCGGGGTGACAGGAGGGGTGACAAGTGGGGTGACAAACAGGGTGACAAGCAGCAGGGTGGCGAGTGGGGTGACGGGAGGGGTGGCGGGGTGACAGGTGGGGTGAGGACAGGCAGTGGGGTGACAGGAGGGGTGACAAGTGCGGTGACAAACAGGGTGACAAGCAGCAGGGTGGCGAGTGGGGTGACGGGAGGGGTGGCGGGGTGACAGGCGGGGTGAGGACAGGCAGCGGGGTGACAGGAGGGGCGACAAGTGCGGTGACAAACAGGGTGACAAGCAGCAGGGTGGCGAGTGGGGTGACAGGAGGGTGATGGGAGGGGTGGTGGGGTGACAGGCTGTGGTGGGACAGGCGGCAGGGTGACAAGTGGGGTGACGGGGTGACAAGTGGGGGGGACAGGCAGTGGTGGGACGGGTGGTGGGGTGACAAGTGGGGTGGCGGGGGGTTGATGGGGGGTGGCAGGGTGACAGGCGGGGTGAGGACACGCAGCAGGGTGACAAGCAGAGTGACAGGCGGGGTGCAGTGTGGGTGTGTGTGGGTGTGTCAGGGGGCGGTGTCAGGGGGTGTTGGGGGGTGTCAAGGTGTGTCAGGGTGTGGTATGGGTGTGTTGGGGTGTGTCGGGGTGTGTCAGGGTGCAGTGTGGGTGTGTTGGGGTCTGGTGTGGGTATGTCAGGGTGTGTGTGGGTGTGTCAGGGTGTGTGGGTGTGTTGGGGTGTGTTGGGGTGCAGTGTGGGTGTGTTGGGGTGTGTGTGGGTGTGTTGGTGTGTCGGGGTGTGTCGGGGTGTGGTGTGGGTGTGTGTGGGTGTGTCAGGGTGTGTGTGGGTGTGTCGGGGTGTGTCAGGGTGTGGTGTGGGTGTGTGTGGGTGCGGTGTGGGTGTGCCGGGGTGTGTCAGGGTGTGTCAGGGTGTGTGTGGATGTGTCGGGGTGTGTCAGGGTGTGGTGTGGGTGTGTGTGGGTGCGGTGTGGGTGTGTGTGGGTGCGGTGTGGGTGTGCCGGGGTGTGTCAGGGTGCGGGTGGGTGTGTCGGGGTGTGTCAGGGTGTGTGTGGGTGCGGTGTGGGTGCGATGTGGGTGTGTCAGGGTGTGTGTGGGTGTGTTGGGGTGCAGTGTGGGTGTGTTGGTGTGTCGGGGTGTGTTGGGGTGTGGTGTGGGTGTGTGTGGGTGTGTGTGGGTGTGTGTGGGTGCGGTGTGGGTGTGTGTGGGTGCGGTGTGGGTGTGTGTGGGTGTGTCAGGGTGTGTCAGGGTGTGGTGTGGGTGTGTGTGGGTGTGCCGGGGTGTGTGTGGGTGTGTGTGGGTGTGTGTGGGTGTGGGTGGGTGTGTCAGGGTGCGGTGTGGGTGTGTGTGGGTGTGTCAGGGTGTGTGTGGATGTGTCGGGGTGTGTCAGGGTGCGGTGTGGGTGTGTGTGGGTGCGGTGTGGGTGTGCCAGGGTGTGTCAGGGTGCGGGTGGGTGTGTCGGGGTGTGTCAGGGTGTGTGTGGGTGCGGTGTGGGTGCGATGTGGGTGTGTCAGGGTGTGTGTGGGTGTGTCAGGGTGCGGTGTGGGTGTGTGTGGGTGTGTGTGGGTGTGTGTGGGTGTGTCGGGGTGTGTCAGGGTGTGTGTGGGTGTGTGGGTGTGTGGGTGTGTGTGGGTGTGTGTGGGTGTGTGTGGGTGTGTGTGGGTGTGTGTGGGTGTGTGTGGGTGTGTGGGTGTGTGGGTGTGCCGGGCTGCGCCGGGCGGGGTGCCGACGCCCGGGCAGTTCCAGCGCCCGCAGGAGCAGTACCCGCCGCTCAAGTTCGGGACGGTGCCCAACGGCAGCACGGAGAAGAACATCCGCAGCAACTACCCGGCCATGCACAGCTACATGGCCGCCTTCAACCAGCGCGGCGTGGAGGACGCGCTGCAGCACCTCAAGGCGGGGTACGGGGGCGATGGGGGCATGGGGGGCGATGGGGGGCGATGGGGGGCGATGGGGGGCAATGGGGGGGCAATGGGGGGCGATGGGGGGCGATGGGGGGCAATGGGGGGGCAATGGGGGGCGATGGGGGGGCGATGGGGGGCGATGGGGGGCGATGGGGGGGCGATGGGGGGCGATGGGGGGCGATGGGGGGCATGGGGGGGCAATGGGGGGGCAATGGGGGGCGATGGGGGGCAATGGGGGGGCAATGGGGGGCAATGGGGGGGCGATGGGGGGCGATGGGGGGCAATGGGGGGCATGGGGGGGCAATGGGGGGCGATGGGGGGCGATGAGGGGGCAATGGGGGGGCGATGGGGGGGCAATGGGGGCAATGGGGGGGCGATGGGGGGCAATGGGGGGCATGGGGGGGCAATGGGGGGGCGATGGGGGGCGATGGGGGGCAATGGGGGGGCAATGGGGGGCAATGGGGGGGCAATGGGGGCAATGGGGGGGCGATGGGGGGCGATGGGGGGCGATGGGGGGGCAATGGGGGCGATGGGGGGGCGATGGGGGGCAATGGGGGGGCAATGGGGGCGATGGGGGGGCGATGGGGGGCGATGGGGGGCGATGGGGGGGCAATGGGGGCGATGGGGGGGCGATGGGGGCGATGGGGGCAATGGGGGGGCAATGGGGGGCGATGGGGGGCATGGGGGGCAATGGGGGGCAATGGGGGGCACGGGGGCACCTGCAGCCACTGTGGGGAGGAAAACGGGAAGGGGAATGGGTGGGGCAGTGGGCGGGGCTTAAGGGAATGGGTGGGGCAGTGGGTGGGGCTTACACAGTGGGTGAGGCTGTGGGCGGGGCTTAGGGAATGGGTGGGGCTGTCGGCAGGGCTTATAGGCAGGGCAAGGCTCTGGGCAGGGCTTAAGGGAATGGGTGTGGCTGTGGGTGGGGCTTGGGGGCACCTGAAGTTTGTGGGTGGGGCTTGGAGTCTGAGCAGGGCTTAAGGGAATGGGCGGGCCTGTGGGCGGGGCTTAGGGGCACAGATGGGCCTGTGGGCGTGTCTGGGCGCCTGTGGGCGGGGTTTAGGGGCACAGATGGGCCTGTGGGTGTGTCTGGGTGCCTGTGGGCAGGGCTTAGGGGCACAGATGGGCCTGTGGGCGTGTCTGGGTGCCTGTGGGCGGGGTTTAGGGGCACAGATGGGCCTGTGGGCGTGTCTGGGTGCCTGTGGGCGGGGCTTAGGGGCACAGATGGGCCTGTGGGCGTGTCTGGGTGCCTGTGGGCGGGGCTTAGGGGCACAGATGGGCCTGTGGGTGTGTCTGAGTGCCTGTGGGCGGGGTTTAGGGGCACAGATGGGCCTGTGGGTGTGTCTGGGTGCCTGTGGGCGGGGCTTAGGGGCACAGATGGGCCTGTGGGCGTGTCTGAGTGCCTGTGGGCGGGGTTTAGGGGCACAGATGGGCCTGTGGGCGTGTCTGAGTGCCTGTGGGCGGGGTTTAGGGGCACAGATGGGCCTGTGGGCGTGTCTGAGTGCCTGTGGGCGGGGTTTAGGGGCACAGATGGGCCTGTGGGTGTGTCTGAGTGCCTGTGGGCGGGGTTTAGGGGCACAGATGGGCCTGTGGGCGTGTCTGAGTGCCTGTGGGCGGGGTTTAGGGGCACAGATAGGCCTGTGGGCGTGTCTGGGCGCCTGCGGGCGGGGTTTAGGGGCACAGATGGGCCTGTGGGCGTGTCTGAGTGCCTGTGGGCGGGGTTTAGGGGCACAGATAGGCCTGTGGGCGTGTCTGGGCGCCTGCGGGCGGGGTTTATCCCCTCGGGCCCGGCTGTGGGCGTGTCCTGGCACCCCCGGGCCGGTGTGCCGTCCCCTCCCCTTTGCCCCCAGCTGACGGGGGGGGGCGTCGGGGCGGGGCAGGAAACTCGACGCCTTCATCTACGACGCGGCGGTGCTGAACTACATGGCGCGGAAGGAGGAGGGCTGCAAGCTCGTCACCATCGGCTCGGGGAAGGTTTTCGCCTCCACGGGCTACG